>NC_056732.1:1792983239-1793003639 GCF_019279795.1 Protopterus annectens
TTTTTGTTTTTTTCCCCCTTTTATCCCTCCCCAATCCAAAATTTGGGGGAAAACCTTTCCTTTTTTTAAATGTTGGGTTTAGAAAACCTTTTAATCTCTTTTAAACCCCCAAAAAAAAAACATTTAATTTTAATGCAAAAAGTTTTTTTTCAAAGAACTTAAACTTTTTTTAAAAAATTTTTTCGGGTTTTTAATGGTTAAAACAGCGAACCCCTGGCCAGCTTACAGAAATTTGAATTTTTTTTGAAATTTGAGCGTAAAGGGAAATATTGAACATTAACAAAACTTTTATATTTTATGTCAAATTTAATGTTGAATCCATAGTGTTTAGAAAACAGAAAACCCGGGGTTTGCTTTAAAATTGCTACGCGAAAGCCCACTACCAACCATTAAAGTAACTGCCAATTTGAAGGTGACCAACTACAACTAACGAGGTTTAAAAGTTTTGTCCTATGTAAAAAATACAGGAAAAAGACCCCTTTGAAGATCCTTGCAAAAAAATGTAACCCTGTAGATTTAAATCCCGAAATATCCGACCTTCTTAAAAGGGGAAATTTAAACTTTGGGTCAAAAAAAACCCTAGAAACTGAAAAATTACCAAAAAAAAGAATGTTGACCCATTAATTTTTCCTTTCGAAGGTAAAAAAAATGATTAATACTACCCTTAAGGAAAAATATAAATTTTTGGTTTAAAACCCCAATGGCAGAAAAATTAAGATTAAAATTAAAAACCAAGAATTTTTTGGCCTAGAAAGAATAGAAATGTCAAAGGGAAAAAAATTGAAAATGCCATTAGCAACTTAGGGTAAAGAACCAGGGTTTGGGTTAAAAAGGGGAAAAATAGGGAAAAAAGAACAAATGAACCAGAAACCAGTACAATTTTTAAAGAAAGAAAACCCCCCCAATAAAAAAATTTAAACATTTGGTCGGGTTTAAAACCCCACACTGAGAAAAACAGGAAGATCCCTCAGGGAAGAAAAAAGGGGGATTCATCTAAAAACGAAATATGAGAGAATAACCAAAAATTTAAATAAAAAAAATGTTCCACACAAAAGAATGTCCCCCCGAACAAAGGGAAATCCAAAAACAACATTTTAAGGGGGGCCGAAAAAAAAGGAAGTCAACAGAGGTTACAATGGTAACTGGAAAATTGGGAGAGCCCACTTTGAATTTAATCTCGGAAATTTTAATAAGTAAAATGGCAAAACTTATTTCTCCCATTTGGGTGAGAGGAAAGAAGAAGAGAAGAAATAAAGAAATTAAAAAAATAATAATGGGAACCAGAAATGCTCCCAAACAACGAACCTCCAAGGAAACAGAGAAAAGGGATAAAGATACAAACACTTTAACACAAAATCAAAGAAAATGAAAAATTTAAATTAAAACCCAAAGGGTTAGGCCTAAAAATTTATGAAATAAAACGGGGCCAGGGGACACCTACTGTGATGAAGGCTACTACTAAAATGAGTAAGGTTAAATCCTATATGAAATTTTTATGTTAAATGATAGGCGGGGACGGGTTTTTTGGATGTTTAAACATTATGTTTTCATGTATATGTATTATAAGGAATTTAATTATTAAATTAAATTTAATAATTTTTTTTATAAAGATATAAATAATAAAAAAATAAAATTTTTAAATTGTCAAAAACAGTAATGTAGATAACTTAATTGTTGAAAAATGAATACATTTTAAGGGAATAAACATTCTTATAAAATTTTATACATATACTAAAGACGGGGAAAAAAAAACAAATATTAGTATATGGACATATCTTTTTTACTTCCCTCTTTTCCTTATTCAAATTATTACCCAATTCTATTTTAGAAAAAATAATTATATTTATATTAATATATAACAAACAATTTTACTATGGCAAAAAGTGTATTGAAGGATGCCAAAGGGCCCTTTTGGTGCCAAAGCTAAACCCAAAGTGGGGGAGGAAAGTCCTACCCCAATTTTAAAAATTTTAACCCCAATTTGTGGTGCCTTTTTTTTATTGTGGGGAAAAATTGGGCAAAATTTTCTTGGGTTTTTGAATTCATCACAATTTTCTAAAATTACATGGAATTTTCAGAGAAGGTTTAAATTTTATGAGAATGTTTGGGTTACTGCCCTTTAAATAAAATTTCCACGAAAATTGTCCCCCAATAACTGTAAAGAGAAAAGCATCCTAACAAACTTTACAAATTAAAAACCTTTTTAAAAGAGTAGGAAACCCGGGACCTTTAAAACCAAAAAAGTAAAAAAGGTTGAAAAAGGGGAAAGTCAAATGATTGAAAAGGGTTTAAATCAAAATCAAAAAATAAATGACCTTATTCTTCCCCTTGCACCATAAAGAACCCCAGAAATAAGTTTTTAGGCCATAACCTCATAAACCAAAACAAAAAAGGAAGCCCCCTTTTAATAAATTTTGGGACATCTTGCTGAAATGTTATCCGGGATAGTAACCAAAGACCCTTTGAAAAAACCTTTTTAAAGATTATTTTTAACCCAGTTAAAAGGGGAGTTACCCTAAAAAGAATGTGAACCCGGCCCTGTTTAAATTCTAAAGAACATCAACACCATTAACATATGGTTAAAGTCCTACTTGTAAAGTTCGTTGGTTTTGCTCCCATATGGCTTATTATTGGCCGGGCCAAGACAGATTGGATAATTATAAAAAATCTATTCAATGGGCCCTTGTAATCTTTGGGTTGGGTTTTTTCACTTTACCATTTACCAGTAATAGAGGCTTTTTAAATGGCCTTGAATTTGAGGGGGTTCCCCAAGTACCTTGAGACCCCCGGGGGTTTGAAAAGGACACTTAAAACCCAGTGTTAAAAGGGGAAAAGGATCCTAGTTGATTTAAGTTTGCCATTTTACAATTTCTACCTTTTGTTTACATTGTATAAAAAAAGGTGTTTATACATTTAGTAAAAATAATTTAGATTTTTAAAGTTCCTTTTTAACTTTTTTAATATTTTTTTTCCTTTCCAAACATTTCCCAGCACAAAACCTAATTTGTTTTTTTAAAGGGTAAGTTTGGATTTTAAAAATTTTTCCCCAACCGAGAAAGGGGAAAAGGCTTTTTTTGGGAAAGCCGCTTTGTAATGAGTTTAGCATGCATAAAGAATTTTTAAAGGTCCCATTGAAAAGTTTAATTAAAAGCCTCGCATCATTTTTTTCGGAAAAAGCTGCTTTTTGGTTATCCTTTCCGACGGGGCTAAGGGGTTTCCGCAAGCCCAAGGGGAAAGTTTGTGGCCACCAAGCACAGGAAACTTGGGTGCGGAACAGCCTGGATATTGGGCTTTCTTTAACGGGAGTTTAGCTTTAGGTTTCCTGGTAATTTGTTGGTAATTAAGGCAGGTTTAACAGGTCCCTTTAAAGCCACCTGGATCTAACTGTTAACTCCGATAAGGCAGTGATTTTTAAATTTTTTTTTGCTGGTCCCCCCTGGTGTGGGGATTTTCTTTGATTTAAAAATAAAATACCTTTAAACCCTGTCTATGTGTTTGATTGCAGGTGTGTTTGTGTCTGTGTGTTGGTATCTCATATACTGAGGAGTGTGCATGTGTGCATATGTGCATGTGTGCATGTGTGCATGTGCACCTTTGTGCATGTGTGCATGTGCACCTGTGTGCATGTGTGCATGTGCACCTGTGTGCATGCGTGCCTGTGTGTATCTGTGGTAACATTGTGTACACATTGTAAACTCTGTTTCATGTCTTCCTCCCACAGGTTCTGGTGCTGCTGTGGTGTTGTGCAGCAGGGAACCTGAATCAGCTGCTGTGGCTAGTGATAATGATGATACCTGTGCAATGGCACAGGGAGATGTGCCAGGGTCCATTGTCGGTCAGCCAATCGACAGTACACAGCTGTCAACACCATCACTGTGCACAGTCATCCTGCCAAAAAATCCATTGTCACCAATGTCCCTAGGTGATGGACAGGATACAGTGGCATTGACCAGTGTAATGTGGTATCAGTGGCACATGCATCCCCTCACAGCAGCCATGGCCAGAGTCCTGACATGGTACCACACAGGCAGATGTCCAGGGGTTCTCATAGGTGCATCTGTAGGCGTACTGCCCCTGTCAGACGTGGCCACAGAGGGCTTTCAACCTCAGCTATGTTTCAGGCTGTAATGCAAGCACAGTCACGTATGGAACGGTACACCAGACAGGGTCTGAGGGAGCTGAGAGCATATCACACAGCTATGAATGACACTATGCGTGACATTGCGACTACCATCCGTAATTTCACCGAGGTCATTGACAGACGTTGGGGGGACACATTAGATCTGTTCCACAACTACATCTCCATGAACCAGGGCAATGCAGGACGGTTGAGGCGTCGACGTGGGTGTATGCCAGCAACAGCAGCAGCTGGCAGTCGTTGTGGACAACAACAGGCCCGCATCCACTCCCATAGTGCCAGCACCAGCCCCAGCAATGCTGGGTCTGTGCTGTCATCAGGCCTCCCCAGGAGACCACGTGCACATGGCTCTGAACAGTCCCAACAGGGACCTGTCTCCAGTCACCAACCACCTGCTTCTGATGACAGTACCCAGTCTGGCTTAGTACCTGATATGGTCTGTAGCACCCCTGCCAGGCACAGGTACCATGTCCGTGGCCAGAGACAGTGATCTGTATGACCTGGTAGGTACAGTCTGTGGCTGTCCACAAACTCCCGTATATGGCAGCCACGAGGTGGAACTGTGTGCATGCATACACACATGCAAAATGATAACACCTAGGGCTAACACATACACGCATACACTGCATCAACATTGCCCCATCTTGTACTGTTGTCCCTCACTAACACACACACACATACATGTCGATTGGTTGTACCAGTGGCAGACTCAGGCATACCATGTACACACCCTGTGCATATGATGAAACTGTGCTACCTCCTGCAATCTGTAACATCGATGCAAGAACAGGATAACATGGTGCTGATGCACAGGGTGACTACACAGAAGTGTGGTAATGCTATCATGTTGTCAACAGTACAGTGTAATGATATCATTGTGGGTATATCCCAGCATGCCTGATGCAGCAACAGCAGGATTGTCACTGTAATGTTTTGTACACCCATAGTAATTACCATAGTGTAATGTCTACACATCTTTGTATACTGGTGGTAAGGCTGTACACAGAAGGCCACCTACATAGGTAGCACAGGGGATAAGAAAATGGAAGTAATGATACTCAATGATGGACATGTAAACTGCAAGTTGCATGCATTCCACACCTGACTCTGCATGGAGGATGTTGATATCTGTGCAGTAATACACAACAGGTTCAAGACTCCCAAGAGCACCCTAGCACTACCAGGTCACACCTCATACCATGCTTGACAGCCCCAAAACACTGAACTAACTTTGACAGGAGGGTGAGTCTCATTAAATGTCAAGGATACTGTGGTACCAGGACAGGTAGCATACATCCTACTAGGTTTGGAACAGCTGAGTGAGGGCCCAGTGTCTGTTATTCAAAATGTGTATTAGTACAGGTTTCAGCGCTTGGGTTTCAGGCCAGTTATTCCACATTACGAAGGTACATGGTCTGTACACTTGTGGGAGGTGAGGCTGGACCCTGCCCGTCTGACCTGTGAATTTCTGGGTAGCGGCTTATAGTGCCTGCATATTTGCACTGTTTCTTACTGGAAGTGGTACACCTTGTTTGTTGTAGCATAGACTAGATCCAGGCCTGCTGACTGTAGCTTTGTTTGTATGCTTGTTTGCATGTTCTTACCCTGCAACACTGATTCCACCTGTAATGCAGCTGTACAGTGCCTCTGTGGATCCCTAATGACATCTGTATTGTTTACTGTACTTATTTCCATGTATCACTTAACAGAAAGTCACCGTTTGTCATGTTTGCATGTAAGTTGCCTGTAACACATTGCATATGAGTTACCTGGCACTTGCTCACTAAAGCATTTCTATATGCCAGCACTAACAAATTAAAAGCACTACACCCTCACAAACTCACCCTTAGTACCTTGTTCCCCATTGACCCTTTGTGTTGTTAATTATGAAGGAATTCCCAATACTATTCTAGCATGTCCAAAGGTCAATTGTCAATCCCCTCACTGGTCCAGTTGGTGAATCTGTGAATCATGAGGCAATGTTACAACTGCCTCATGTACACAGACAACCCTCTCCCCTTCCCATAAACTTCCAACACATGTGAGAGATGTAACCACATAGCCAAACTGGAGGCTGAGCTCTCTCAACTCAGTACTGGTAAAACCTATGAGGTGGAGAAGGAAACTACAGTCACTACAATACCAGTCTCACATAGACCTACCACGACAGCAATCCAAACACATAAACACACAGAAACATACTTGGAGTCTCAAAATAACATCCTGCCTTAGCAGCAGACACCTCCACAGCAGACACACACGCAAATGCTATGCCAGAACGCAACACGTGCTACACATAGCTCACAAAGCCAGAGTGCCAAACAGTCACAGCCCATAAGGCTGAACAACACACCTGATCCACTTGTAATAGGTACCTCTATCGTCAGGTACACTGAGGTCCCACTCACCAGGCTGAACAAGGAGAAGGTCATGGTGAGATGCCTGTTGGGCACTATGATCCACCACATAACACAAGCACACAGGTCACTCCAAGTCATGTACAAATATGACTCAGTCATTGTCCATGCCAGTGTGAATGACCTGAGATGTTCCTCCCTGGACTACATGATAGGAGACATAGAGGGGCTCTCTGAGCTTGTGGCACAGGCTGGTATGACCCTGACCTTGAGTAGCATCTTACCCTCACCAAGAATGCTGCCACAATATGGAGACAGGATGATCAATTTCAACAATTGGCTTATGTTTTGGAGTCATTCAAAGGGGATCCAATGCCTGTCAGTGTGGGATGACATGCTTGACAAGCCATGATGCTTTGCTAGGGATGGCATGCACCTGTCACCCATGGGATTTTGGACATTGGCAAAGGCTCTTGTTACACACATACTGCCTTTTTTAGGCAAGGCTCAAAAGACAAAGCCACCTCCATAGGTGTCACAAGGGATAGGACACTAATAGTAATGCTACACAACTCCAGCAGTGTAAACCTCAAGGTGCATGCACTGGAAACTGTCCTTAGCATGGAGGACATCATTATCTGTGCAGTAACAGAATCCTGGTTCAAGGCTCCCAAGAGCACCCCATCACTGCCAGGTTATACATCATACCATGCTTGTCAGCACCAAAATGTGCACCAAACCAGAACAGGAGGGAGAGTATCCAAATTCATCAAAGATACACACACCTCCAGGTTGGTGGCACAGCACAAAGCATCAGAGACTATCCATGTGAAACTAACATTGGGTAAAACTGACTTCCAGTTCATAGCCTGGCACACACCACCCTCCCAAACCCAGGAACCCCACTTGGCCATCCTGAGAACACTGGAAATATGGAGGTCTCTCCAAACACCATTATATCGGTGGACTGCAACTACCCAAACATAGACTGGAAGCATTACTCTAGCTCCAACACCCTAGCTCAAAGGTTCCTAGCATTTATACACTCAAATGCTATGGAACAACTTGTTACCACTCCCGCAAGAGGGGGAAACATACAGGACCTGTTCATCACCAACAAGGGGACTCTATGCTCCAGACCAGAAATGTGCCCCTCACTGGTAAGAGCAGACCATAAACTAATCTCACTGGATATTCACATCCAAACCCCACCCCCTGCCCACAACACCACAGTGTAAAACTTCTCTACAGCAAAATCCACACCCCTCAAAACTGAGGTGGAATCCTACAAAGCCCCCCGGGCCTGTGGAAAATATGGCCCAGACCACAGAATCCATTATAAACGCATTCTATGAACACCTTCAGGAATGCATGGATCATGCAATCCCAAATAAACACAAGACCCAATCCTACAAAGGCAGACATCCTGTCTGGTTGACCACAGCCATAACCAAACTATACAATAGAAGGAGGAAGCTACTACATGATAGTGGAAACCCAAAGAAGGGAAGGCATCTCTGTTCAGTGTTAGCAAAATACTATGGGCACTCATAAAATTGTCTAAGGACAGCTTCAACAGATGAAATGCACAGGACACTAAGGTAAATCACAAGGCTTTCTTTAGTTATGTTGGGATCCTGGGTGGGAATTCCCAGATATGCTCAGAATTAGTCCAAAATGACAAAAGACTTCACCAAACCCACAGACATTGCCAACATCCTAGCTGAGAGGTTCAGTGCAAACCCCCCCTCCCCACCAGAAGGGCAAATATCTATCCCAGCAGAGTGCTGCCCCCCTGACATCTCAGATACTCAGGTAAGAGCTGCCCTCTCCAAAGCAAATAACACAGCATCAATGGGACCAGACAGTGTCCTGGAATGCATCCTACATGAACTCCAAGATGAACTAAACACACACATAAAACGACTGTTCAATCTCAGCCTTACCACAGGATATGTACCCAAAGGGTGGCGTACAGCAACAGTGGTCCCTCTCCACAAAGGTGGTGCCTCAATGCATCCTGGAAGCTATCGCCCCATAAGCCTGACTAGCTTGGTCTGCAAAGCTATGCTAAGGATCATCATGGACCTCATACATAGAGATATTGGGGACCTACAGACACTGGACCCTACCCAGTGGGACTTTAAGGGCAGATTCTGCCTCTTACACCTGGTTGATTTCTTTGAAACAGTCACCAAGGCCATTGACAAGGGGAAGGTGGTCCACACAGCCTACCTGGACCTCGCAAAAGGCTGTGATACAATACCCCACTCGGGCAGCATAGATAAGCTCTCCAGTTGAAATGTACACCCCTATGTCCCTAGATAGGTTACAAACTGGCCCAAGGACAGAACCCACATGGTTAGAATTGCTGGAGCCATGTCAGACTCCAAACCAGTTACAAGTGGTGTCCCACAAGGCTCAGTCCTGGGACCTGTCCTGTTCAGTATATATGTGTTGGAGGTACAGGCCAACATGGAAGGACTGTGTCTGACCAAGTTCACAGATGACTGCAAACTGTGCGCTATAATTGACTCCCCAGCTGACACAACCATCCTCAAAATGGGCCTCATAGAAACAGACAGCTGGTGCCAGAGCCATGGCCTCAATCTACATGCCACAAAGTGTATAGTCATCCCCTTTGGTAAAAACAAAGTGGCCACAAATGACCACATAGGTGGTAATCCATTACGTACGGAAGAAGTACTTAGGGACATGGGGACCAAAGTTGATAGCAATCCCTCATTTGATGACCACATGGCCAAAGTGGTTAGAAAAACATTTTATATAGCCCACCTAATCATGACAGGATTCACATGTAGATCAGGGGAGGTCATCGTGCCTCTTTACTCATCCCTCATCAGGACCATATTTGAGTACAATGCCCCTTTTGGGATTTACCTTACCAGACACCTGCAGAAACTGGAAAGACCACAACAGTACCTCATCAGGAGGATCAAAGGGCTCAAACAGATGCCATATGCTGCCAGATTAACATACCTACGTACTCAGTGGCATACTGCCTGCTCAGAGGCGATCAGTGCCAGATGTACAATGCCATGTGCAACCCATAAGTAATGGACATGCTGCACCTCAGAAAATCAAACTCCCATCGAGCTTTGCGCTCGAGAGACTTGAACCTCAGCACTGACATCAATAGGACATGCTGGAGGGACAGATTCATAACCCAGAGGCTCCCTTCACTCTGGAATAAATTCCCAGTCCAGGTTAGGCAGAGTCCCTCATTGACTCTCTTCAAGAGGAATCATGATGAGTGGATGGGGGATTGTAGGTGTACCCCGAGTATCACTTCTGTGTCAATGTTAAACAGAGGCAGAGTATACTAACCTCAGAAAAGGGCATGGCAACATTAATCTAAAATGGGTGGTGAAAGCCAAACACACTCTGGCTTGGCTTATACATGCCCTAGGGCAGATAGCCTAGTAAGAACCTATGAATCTATGAACCTATACCCACACCCCCAGGTTGTTGCCACAGTGTGTCGCATCACAGCCTATCTACATGCAACTAACAGTGGGTTAAACTGACTTCCAGTTCATAGCCTGTTACGGACCACCCTCCTAAACCCAGGTAACCCACTTGGCCTACTTAAGAATACATGAATATCTGCAGGTGTCTCCAAACAACAATATATTGGGCAGCTAGATTTACCCACACATAGACTGGGAGCATTACTGTAGCTGGAACACACTAGGTGGAAGGTTCCTAGAATCCATACACTCAATTGCTATGGAACAACTTGTTACCACTCCCACAAGATAGGAGAACATGCTGCACCTGATCATCACCAACATGTGAACTATATGCTCCAGACCAGGCTTGTATCCCTCGCTGGTATGATGACACCATAGTCTACTCTCACTGTATAGTCACATATCACATGCAGCCCCTGCACAGAAAACCACAATCATAAAGTTATGTAATGCAAATTCCATGTATTCACATGAGGCAGGCTCCAGACATGTGAACTACTTAAGGTCACAGGTACATATGTCTATGTGGCACACACATACCTCATGTGTGTATTGACATTACTGATATAATCTATGTCATACAATATTAAGAGCAACACCCCACACACATGGACAAACTGTGTGACAAAAACACACATGGTATTTGCAGGATTCATACCCCTACCTAAGTATGTTATGACACTTGAGAGAGCTGCATTAGCAGAGCATGCGATTTGCATTGCTGGGAGGTCTCCCTTCTCCGGCTGTACTTATAGGGTGCTGACATCATGAGTGTTTAGAAAGAGGAATGCACATCATGTAGTGTGTTCTTCTAGTTGCCAAAAGGGACATTTCTTTCATCCAGAATTGCACACACACTTCTTTCATCCAGAATTGCACACACACTAAACCCCCTCACCCAAAAACAAACACTAAGCATTTGCAGGATTCAAACCCCTACCTAACTATTTGAATTAAAATAATGAGGAGAGTGTAAGGCAGATATTTATTTTTAACGTATTACAACTATTTCACAGTTCTAGATATATTGTCTGTATGCCAAAAGCAAAAAGTTTTTAAGCGTTACCAGCTTAACAGAAAGTTTTTAAGCGTTACTAGCTTAACATAGTTGTTTAATCGACCAAGTCTTCCAAGCAAAAGGTTTTTAAGCGTTACCAGCTTAACGGAAAGTTTTTAAGCATTACCAGCTTAACAGAGTTGTTTAATCGACCAAGTCTTCCAAGCAAATATTCCAAACAATGCAATGTTAACAACGTTCCACTTCTTGGCCAATAAATCCCTTTTATAAATACAGCAACGTTCGTTTCACCTCGTTTCTTCAACGAAAAAACGGATCGACCAAGATTAGTAATCCAAAAGCTTTTTGTTTTATTTAAAATACAACAAGTTGGCAAGCGCTTTCACCCGTAGGCTTCATCAGGCCACATATAAAATATACATTTCAAATTAATTTATAGTTTAATTCATATCAACGTCACTTCCTTCAATTAATACATCACTTCACCCACTTTACTAGACTTGCGCGTTTTTATATATATTATGTAAAACTAATCAATGTGCAATAAAACCATCATCATTCTAAATACTTACTAAAAGTTTACAAAAAACATGCACATGACTAAAATATCAGCATATATATATAAATAGATCGACAATTTCACATATTTACATTTTAGCGCTTTTCATGCACTTTTACATAAAATAAACTAGTATACGACAGCTGCATTGTTATATGCATTATAAAATAGTGTGTTTAAATCAAAACTTAACATAAATATACTACATATATGAATCAAGCCTAGAAATAAATAATATATATTAATATAAATAATGATATTAATAATGTAGTGCGCTCTGGCTAGATAAGCCATATTAAAAGTGCACATCTAATAAATACTCAAATAATAAAGTGTCACAATGTTATTTTAAATATAAAATGAATTAATAAATAAATGAATTTTTGCAGTACTCGTATCAAAAAGCATATAAATATAAATAATTCATGATTAAAATTTTTCATTGTAAAATATCATTATATAAAGAACCTTTCATTCTACAAGCTTAAAATTCATATCAACTATTTATAGCTCAGTTGTGTACCTATGGTCATATCACTAAAATTCATTACATTATGATATATACCTAATGACCTATCATTGTACTACCTACTATTCTATAAATGTTTATCTAATGTGTATTTATGTATATATATATATATATATATATATATATATATATATATAATAATTTATATTAGTTGTAATACACTTTACATATATAATGCATTTGTAGTACTTTCTATATAATGTTTATTAAAATAATATGATATAAAATCTATTCTATTCCCTAGTATCATATCATATCATATCAAATATCTAATAAGTAAACACTTATATCAGTTTATTTAACTTTTATTCTTCTATTTTTCAAAGTGGGCTTGATAGGAACCCTATCATTAAGTCCAGGCTCACGGTCTGCCCTAAGTTTGATTATCCACTTACTTTCATTACATTCAGTGGTATTACGTATAGTACCTGTATGTATAGTAGGTTTATTAACATACATGACCTTGAACTTAAATTTATGTTCAATAGAGGTAGACGCTACATGTTTAGATAGTGCATTTTTGTCTGAGCCTATCCTGATGTTATAAAGGTGCTCCCTTACTCTACCTCTAAGCCGTCTATCTGTCTTGCCCACATAAAAAGCTGGGCATAACTGACACGTGGCTAAATATACCACGTGTGTGGTTTCACAGTCTGCCTCACAATACAATTTAAATAATTCCTGGGTTACTGGGTGTATAAACATTGCTGATTCATCTATAGTATCACAGAATTTACATTTTCCACATGGTCTGGTGTTAACTGATTATTTCTTGCTATTGTTCTTATAATTAACTCTATTTGGGCCACATACCATTCTATATAAGTTCAACTTATTTTTGTAAATGAATTTGGGTTCCTTTCTTACCACTTCAGAGATGGCAGGATCTACCTGTAGGAGTTCCCAATACTTACTATATGCGTCTCTAATTTCATCTACATCTTGTGTATAATATATGCCTACTTTAATATTCCCGGGATTGGATATGGACAAATACATTTCTAGTATGATCCTGATGTTAAGTGATAATAAATATTACACAGAGATTAGCACGAGAGAAGTTGATGTGATTATTAATAATGTTTCTATGTATATGCAGCATCTATACCTAGAGGGACGAATATGTCAAAAACTATATGAATTTTGCCAGGTAGAAGAGCCCAAAATACCATGTATAAAAGGAGTTCCAAAAATTCATAAAAACCCGATTGAACCACCTATGAGACCTATTGTGGCTGGCAGGGGATGGGTTACGGAACCCCTATCATTATATATAGAATCTAAACTTAGACCAGTAGTTGAGAAATATATATATATGTACTCAAAGATACTAAACAATTTCTAACCATGTTGTATGATTTTATGGAAAAAGAAATTACAGAACCGAACTATTGGCTAGTTACCTTGGATGTAATATCGTTATTTAGTAATATTCCAAATATAGGAGGAATTGAAAGTATACGCCACTGCCTATTACAAGCAGATATCTATACTATATCACAAATTAAGAGTATATGCCATCTGATGAAAATGGTATTAAATAACAATCTTTTTACATTTAAGCAAAAAATATACATTCAAAAGGATGGCATAGCTATGGGCACATCATGTGCGAACAGCTATGCCAACCATGTAATGGCCAGTTGGGAAAATGAACATTTATTTATGCTAGAATCTTATCAAAAACATGTTGCATTCTATGTTCGGTTTGTGGATGATTTGTTCCTTATTTGGAAATCGAATGAGGAACAGTTAAAAATCTTTGTTGAGGAGATTAATTCACTAACAGGATTTTTGAAATTTACAATGACAGCATCCCAGGAGTATATATCATACTTAGATGTATATGTCGAGAAAATAATGGACGGGTGCTTAAACACTGGAGTTCGTTGAAAGGCATGCCACAGGAGTTCATACTTGCATAGGTCTAGCATGCACCCTAATTATGTTTTTAAAAATGTGGTTAGGGGGCAAGCCATGCGTATATCAGGACTGAACTCAACTGATATAGGGTATAATCAAGAAATTGAGAAATTAAAACAACAATTTGCTCAAAGATCTTATAAAATACATGAAATAGATGAAGCCCTTGTTGATCTTGAGATCTTAAGAAAAGGAAGAGCATATCCATTTTTTGCTGATCAGAGAAAAATAGTGGGAAATGGTGTAGAAAGAAACAGTGGCAATCCCAGGAATATCAAAGTAGGCATATACTATACACAAGATGTAGATGAAATTAGAGACGCGTATAGTAAGTATTGGGAACTCCTACAGGTAGATCCTGCCATCTCTGAAGTGGTAGGAAAGGAGCCCAAATTCATTTACAAAAATAAGTTGAACTTATATAGAATGTTATGTGGCCCAAATAGAGTTAATTATAAGAACAATAGCAAGAAAGAATCAGTTAACACCAGACCATGTGGAAAATGTAAATTCTGTGATACTATAGATGAATCAGCAACATTTATACACCCAGTAACCCAGGAATTATTTAAATTGTATTGTGAGGCAGACTGTGAAACCACACACGTGGTATATTTAGCCACGTGTCAGTTATGCCCAGCTTTTTATGTGGGCAAGACAGATAGACGGCTTAGAGGTAGAGTAAGGGAGCACCTTTATAACATCAGGATAGGCTCAGACAAAAATGCACTATCTAAACATGTAGCGTCTACCTCTATCGAACATAAATTCAAGTTCAAGGTCATGTATGTTAATAAACCTACTATACATAGAGGTACTATACGTAATACCACTGAATGTAATGAAAGTAAGTGGATAATCAAACTTAGGGCAGACCGTGAGCCTGGACTTAATGATAGGGTTCCTATCAAGCCCACTTTGAAAAATAGAAGAATAAAAGTTAAATAAACTGATATAAGTGTTTACTTATTAGATATTTGATATGATATGATACTAGGGAATAGAATAGATTTTATATCATATTATTTTAATAAACATTATATAGAAAGTACTAGAAATGCATTATATATGTAAAGTGTATTACAACTAATATAGATTATTATATATATATATATATATATATATATATATATATATATATATATATATATATACATACATACATATTAGATAAACATTTATAGAATAGTAGGTAGTACAATGATATTTCATTAGGTGTTATCATAATGTAATGAATTTTAGTGATATGACCATAGGTACACAACTGAGCTATAAATAGTTGATATGAATTTTAAGCTTGTAGAATGAAAGGTTCTCTATATAATAATATTTTACAATGAAAAATTTTAATCATGAATTATTTATAGTTATATGCTTTTTGATACGAGTACTGCAAAAATTCATTTATTTATTAATTCATTTTATATTTAAAATAACATTGTGACACTTTATTATTTGAGTATTTAATAGATGTGCACTTTTAATATGGCTTATTATCTAGCCAGAGCACACTATATTATTTATATCATTATTTATATTAATATATATTATTTATTTCTAGGCTTGATTCATATATGTAGTATATTTATATTAAGTTTTGATTTAAACACACTATTTTATAATGCATATAACAATACAGCTGTCGTATACTAGTTTATTTTATGTAAAAGTGCATGAAAACCGCTAAAATGTAAATATGTGAAATTGTCGATCTATTTATATATATATGCTGATATTTTAGTCATGTGCATGTTTTTTGTAAACTTTTAGTAAGTATTTAGAATGATGATGGTTTTATTGCACATTGATTCGTTTTACATAATATATATAAAAATGTGCAAGCCTAGTAAAATGGGTGAAGTGATGTATTAATTGAAGGAAGTGACGTTGATATGAATTAAACTATAAATTAATTTGAAATGTATATTTTATATGTGGCCTGATGAAGCCTACAGGTGAAAGCGCTTGCCAACTTGTATTTTAAATAAAACAAAAAGCTTTTGGATTACTAATCTTGGTCGATCCATTTTTTCGTTGGAGAAACGAGGTGAAATGAACGTTGCTGTATTTATAAAAGGGATTTATTGGCCGAAAAGTGGAACGTTTTTAACATTGCATTGTTTGGAATATTTGCTTTGAAGACTTGGTTGATTAAACAACTCTGTTAAGCTGGTAATGCTTAAAAACTTTCCGTTAAGCTGGTAACTCTTAAAAAACTTTTGCTTGGAAGACTTGGTCGATTAAACAACTCTGTTAAGCTACTAATGCTTAAAAACTTTCTGTTAAGCTGGTAATGCTTAAAAACTTTTTGCTTTTGGCATACAGACAATATATCTAGAACTGTGAAATAGTTGTAATACGTTAAAAATAAATATCTGCCTTACGCTCTCCTCATTATTTTAATTCAAATACTTTACATTTAAAGGAACACATTTAAACAGCCAATATTTATATTTTTATTATTCTCCCTACCTAACTATGATATGACACTTGAGAGAGACGCATTAGCGGAGCGTGCTATTTGCATTACTGGGAGGTTTCCCTTCTCCGGCTGTACTTATAGGGTGCTAACATCATCAGTGTTTAGAAAGAGGAATGTGCATCATGTAGTGTGTTCTTCTAGTTGCCAAAAGGGACATTTCTTTCACACACACTAAACCCCTTCATTCAAGCACACACACTGAGCATTTGCAGGATTCAAACCCCCTCCCAAACTATGTTATGACACTAGAGAGAGACACATTAGCAGAGTGCACTATTTGCATTTCTGGGAGGTTTCCCTTCTCCGGCTGTACTTATAGGGTGCTGACATCATCAGTGTTTAGAAAGAGGAATGTGCATCATGTAGTGTGTTCTTCTAGTTGCCAAAAGGGACATTTCTTTCACACAGAATTGCACACACACTAACCCCCCTCACCCATACACACAGAGCATTTGCAGGATTCAAACTCCTACCTAACTATATTATGACACTTGAGAAAGACACAGTAGCAAAGCACACTATTCGAATTACTGGGCATCTGTTTTTCACCTGCAGTATTTATAGGGTGCTGACATCAAGAGGTATGTACATCTATTACTATCTGTCAGTTTGGGGGATAGCATATATATGCATTAACAGACGCCTACTTCAGGGTCAGATATGCAAATCAGCACTGCCAGCTTATGTTTTATACCATGCTTCGTGACCACAGGACCTATAACACACAACACAACCAGTTCAGTCCACCGCTCCCAAATCCAGGACAAAACACTTTGCTTCCCTGGGAACAGTGTAGGATATGAAGGTGTTCACATACACCATTACAGTGGTTAACGTCAGGTACAGGTATATTGTGTGGGGGAACTACTCAGGCCTCAACAACATCACCCTACAGCCACTACAATTTGTGAATCCATGTGCTATGGCAGGACCACTCACCACAGCCACAAGGGGGAATACATATCGGACCTGACCATCTGCAACATGGGGACTCTGTTCCACACCAGAGGTAGACCACCATTGGTAATATCTGACCATACCCACCTTTCCCTGAACATCCATATCCCATCTCCACCCCCAGGCAAGGTCGTAACTGCAAAAAAAGTATTTATCAAAAGCAGACTTTGCACTTGTGAAAACTGGTGTGGAAGACTTCAAAGGATCCATGCTGGGGGATTATACAGGCCACTCTGCATAATCCTTGACAATTGCATTCTATGAGCATCTGGAAGGTGTGCATTGATCATGCTATCCCAAATAAACCCATGACTCCTCCGCAACACGACACCTGTCTGGTGTACACCAGCCATATATAAGCTGTACAACAGAAGGAGGGAGCTAATACATTACAGAGCAATATCCCACAGAGGGAGGACGTCTCTGAACAGTACTGGCACGACACTTCAATCCCTCAAAATCATCATGTCAAAGTGTTGACAGTGAAATTGTCCAGACACTGCAGATAAGGCTCCCCTCAGTTTGTAATTGACACCCAATTACTGTTATAAGTCCTCACCAAACCTCTTCCAGCAAACACCAGCCACATGGATGTAACATAGCAAATTCAACCCCTGGGATCTCCACTGTGTCCCTGCTTGACAGAGGCACAGCACAATAGCCTCAAACAGTGCCTTCTGTGACCTACTGTACAGAGGCACAGTAGCCTACTGTACTGGGGAGGCAGACGCCAAGCACACTGTGGCTAAGCTTTTATTCCCTAGGGCAAACAGCCTAGTATTGACCTCTACACCCATATGTTTAATTTTCAGATGCACAATATTTCTTGCTGATAAACTGTTTGCAGGTCTTTATTGCCATAGCATTCCCTGTTTCTATGAGCAACTTGTGTATCTGTGGAAGATGTTTGAATATGAGAGGGATCCACTATTTCACTTATGTCTCTGTAGTCATTTAGCTGTGTGCACTGGGCAGATTGCTGTATTGTGGTCGGTTCCTGGATTAACATACAAATACCAGATTTGTGTGGCCAACTGCTAAACTGAGACATGGCCTAAGTGTGTGAGCATGCCCAGTTCAGGCTTTCCATGGCATGTTGCCTGACATATGTCTCATTTATCAAAGTGTGCGAGCATGCCCAGTGTGAGCTTTCCATATGTTGAAATCTGCAGTCCACCACATTTGCGGTTGTGTGTGAACTTGAACAAGATTTCACATTTATAGTTGTGTGTTGGGTGTCATGTTGTGTACTTACTGCCCAACTGCTTTGTGTCTGAACCCAACAGGGATTATACTGTGCTTGCAGGGTTTCTATGGGATAGTTTGCATACAGTTGTCAACATCCTTTCATACTGACCAAACACTGTAATATCGCATAGTGTACTGGTTCAGTACTTTCACTGTGGTGGACAGTATCCTGGGTTTGAGTCCTATCACTGCTTTAAATATTCATAGTGAGCACACCAGACTGGTTAAGGGCCAGTTGTGCACATATGACCATGTTGCATTATGTTCAGATATGGACTACTTAAACCAGGCTTGTCCAACATTGGTAGTGTATTCCGCAACTTGGGTGGACATTGACAAACACTAGCGTTGTGCCCTAGGCCATTTCTAATGCTAGTCAGAGAGTGTGTTTGTCCTTCAACACACATTGTAACTGGATTTTGCCATGACATATTTCAAGGTTAGTATACTGTGCCTCTGTCTACCCGTGACATAACAGTGATACCCAGGGTAAACCTATCATCTCCCATCCACTCATCAAGATTCCTCTTGAGGAGAGTCAATGAGGGACTCTCTGGCTAAAAACACCAAAAGCCAGCATGAGACAGTCCAAAACTTTATTTGGAACGAAATCACAAGTAAATCCTCTGTAAAGACATATAAATGTCCATAAAAATAGTATAGTCAAACCGGTTTCGGCAAGATGCCTTCTTCAGTGACAATAAAACAATCAACTTTAAACTGAATAATGAATATTTATATATAGCACCAGCCAATAGCAAGTAATGGTATGATCCAATCTCTTCTCTAGTATAACTGCATATTAACATATACCATGTATATAAATACAAATGTATATTGTGCTTATAAGCAAAAATATATATACCTGTATACATGCATATTTAAAATGAACACAAAATGACAAACAAGCAAACCAAAGAATAGCGATAAATAGAACAGGATTTACAAAAATAGTAAGCTTATAATGTAAGTATAATCAAAGTTACACCAATATTAACATATATATGAAGTCATGCTCTGGATTGTTGATGGCATGTATAGATAATATTAGAAAATAATATTAAAATTAATATCAACATGTAAATCCGTATATTAGTAGATCTGTGCTGCTCATAAATGATCATTCAAACCTGGCGGGAACATAGCACCAAGATCAATAATCCAGTATTTTTCTTTATGGCTAAGTACATTCTGCCAGCCTAATTGATTACTTCTATCACCCGTTATGTGGTCTATGACGGTGAACATGAACTTAGCTGTAGGGTGTTTAATGGTATGTTGATACAAAGCATTGGTGTCTTTTTTATTGTGAATATCACTTCTATGTTCACCCATTCTGATTCTAAGGGAACGTGAAGTTTTTCCAACATAAAAGGCGGAGCACTGGCATGTGGCTAGATATATGACCCAACTGCTAGAGCAATTACCAAAGATCCTAAGATCATAAACTTTACTAGTGTTGGCACTGGTAAAGTGTTTGTGTTTGTTAACTTGATTGCACAAAGTGCAGTGGCCACAAGGGAAGGTTCCTAATAATTCATCCCCTGACAAGGTTAACTGTTTATATTTGGCCCCTCCGCTTTCCTTGTGTTTATAGTGGGAAAATAAGGATCCCAGTGCCAACACGAGTAAAGTTTATGATCTTAGGATCTTTGGTAATTGCTCTAGCAGTTGGGTCATATATCTAGCCACATG
>NC_056732.1:1793004139-1793057440 GCF_019279795.1 Protopterus annectens
TGAAAGGTAAGACACCTTTGATCATTATAAGTAAAAAACTAAGAGCTCTCATAAAATCATCCAAGGCAAATTTTGAGAGAAAAATCACCAAGGACACAAAAGAAAATCATAAGGCCTTCTTTAGCTATGTTAGAAACCTAGGAGGAAACTCCCAGATATGCTCGGAATTAGTTCAAAATGATGTGAAGATTACTGAACCTACACACATTGCCAACATACTGGCTGACAGGTTCAGTGCAAACTGCTCCCCTCCCCAAAGAGATATCTATACCAGAGGATTGTAGCCCCCAAACATCTCCAACGCCCAGGTGAGAACTGCTCTCCAAGGCAAAAACACAGCATCCATGGGACGGATGGTGTCCCCGCTGTGTGCTCCACTAACTCAATGAGAATTAAACCCAGTTAGGACAGCTGTTTAATCTTAGCCTCACCTCAGGATACGTGCCAAGGAGTGGCGACGGCGACTGTGGTCCCACTTCATAGGCGGTGCCTCCACCGACGCTGAAATTACCATCCCATTAGCTTGACAAGCCTTATCTGCAAAGCCATGGAGAGGATCATAATGGAACTCATAAATAAAGACATAGGGAACTTCCAGACTTTGGATCCATCCCAGTTTGGCTTTGTCAAAGGCAGATCATGCCTCTTAAACTTGGTTGACTTTTTCGAAGCAGTCACCAAGGCCATTGATGAGGGCAAGGCAGTCCATACAGCCTACCTCGACCTGGCAAAGGCCTTGACACAATACCCCACTCCAGGTATCATGAAAAACTCATCGGCTTAAATGTAAACCCATACATCACAAGATGGGTTGCAAACTGGCTAAGTGACAGAACCCACAGGGTCAGAGTTGCTGGCGCCATGTCAGACTCAAAGCCTGTCACAAGTGGTGTCCCACAGGGCTCAGTCCTGGGACCACTCTTGTTTGGCATCTACTTTTCTGAAGTACAAGCAAACACAGGAGGGTTATGGCTGATAAAGTTTGCAGATGACTGCAAACTGGGCGCCATAGTCGAAAACACATCTGACACAGATATCCTTCAGAAGGGCCTCAAAGAAACGGATAACTGGTGCCAGAGCCATGGCCTAAAGTTAAATGCCAAGAAATGCATAGTCATACCCTTCGGGAAAAACAAGGTTACCCCTAGCTACCATATAGGTGGCAATCCACTGAGCACAGAAGATGTCATCAGGGATCTGGGGACCCAGGTTGACAGTAACCTTTCATTTGACACTCATGTTGCCAAAGTAGTTAGGAAAACCTTCTACATTGCCCACCTGATCATGAAAGGATTCACATCTAGATCTAGGTAGGTCATCGTCCCCCTGTACTCATCACTCATTAGACCTATGATTGAGTACAATGCCCCATTCGGAATGTATCTGACCCGACACCTGCAGCAGCTGGAAAGGCCCCAAAAGTTCCTCACCAAAAGGATAAAGGGTCTCAAAAATATGTCTTATGCTGCCAGACTGAAAGAACTCCAGCTCTATTCAGTGCATACCGCTTGCTCAGAGGTCACCTCTGCCTGACTTTTTAGGCCATGTCTAACCCAGCTTTGTTGAATATGCTTCACCTCAAAAATCTAGATCCTCAGAACCACAAGGGCGGAGACTTAAACCTTGACATGGTTATTAATAGAACGTGCTGGAGGGACAGATTCATCACCCAGAGACTCCCTATGCTGTGGAACAAAATCCCGGTACATGTGAGGCAGAGCACCTCGCTGGCCTTGTACAAGAGGAATCTTGACCAATGGATGGGAGATCGCAGATATACCCCAGGGATTACTTCAGTGTCACTGCTTGACAGAGGCACAGCAAAATAATAGGCACAGTTTTCTTCAAACTAAAGGGGTGGCGAAAGCCACATAACTACGGGCTAGGCTTATAAATGCCCTTGGGCAGATAGCCTAGTATGAACCTATGAACCTATGAACCTATTAGCATATATATAGGAATGAATGTAAAGAGAAGCATGACAAAGCAAGTTTAGTGAAGTTGAAACATTTCCAAAATGGCCAATCACAGATAAGTGCGGGAAAAATGGCATATATAAGCCCCATAGGTGGGAATACACAGCATAACTGATTGTGGAACCTATTTGCAGTCAGGGTGTCAGGTGTAGGAGAGGGTAGTTGCTTCCGAGCACAGAGGTGGGGCATTGAGGAGTCCAAATATATGATTTGGCTCCTTGTCCACGATCATGAGGCTCAACTCATGCAGGGCCAGGTCCTGTGGGGAGCGTACAAGCCTGAGGCATGGGACCGGTTGGCACATGATCTCACCAGTGCCACAGGAATACCAAGGACTGGTGAACAGGTTCACCATCACCATGCGGACCTGAAGAGATGGAAGCAGGACCAACTGAACCGTTGGATCCAGGAGGCCCGGCAAATGCCCAACGCCCCACTACTGAGTAAGTTACATGTAATTATGCATGTAAGAAATTATCCTAGCTGATATTATGGAGATGTATATTCCAATATTACTTCATTTATATTATGGCTGCAGGTGTGCGTTCTGCGAATCGTCAAGCCTATGCTGATAGGCTGGTGTGGTTGCGCCACCAGGCAGGTTAGTAATTATTTCCCTGTAATTGTTATAAAATATAAGTGGGACAGCTTGTAAAAGAGGTCAGTGTAGTCACTTATTAATAAAGTTCAAGTAACAGTGTAAGAGAGATTCTGCAAGTACTGTGTGATTAGCTAAGTGATGCAGCCTGTAATCCAGGAATAAAAATGAATCAAGTCTGAAATAGAGCTGTTCCACCTGTATTGTAATGGTAGATAACCTGCTGCAGGCTGAAAATTACAAATAAACAAGCTGAGTACAACACATGTGTGCAAAACATCCCCGTTTAAAATCTGACACATGACACAAGTGAGTCTGTTGGAAAGGATTGTTGTTACCAAGTAAAACATGTTCATAAAGCCTAGAATTAAGTACCATCCTGAATTGTAAAAATAAAACAAGTGAGAGTGTGAGAAAGAGGTATGAATCTACCAAGAAAGTTGTAATAACTCCTGAATAAAGTATACTGCAGTCAGTACATGATGAAATGAATGAGACAGGCACAACCAAAGAGTGAAATGTGTGTAATAAAGTACTGAAGCTGGAATGTCTGTCCCACAAATTTGATATGTTGCTGTACCCTTGCAATATAGAAATAGTATGGTTGTATGAACTACCGAACATCCACAGTTGGCTAGAGCCATATAAATCAAATGGAGCAAGATGCTGTAGCTGAACACAGCCAGATATGAATGTGTATGAATAAAAATGCAATGTATATTAATGTAGCAGTAACATTCTCATCACCAACATACCTAAGGTTACATATAGGAAACTGTAGTAAGACCTGTAGGGTATATATATCTGCAGCTACTAGAAATGTACAGCATATGTATAGGTAGTTGAAGTTGTTAATGAAATATTTCTTCACCCTACCCTATATTCACAAATAATCCATTCCACATCAAATGGGTATGTGTATTCACATGAATTCCTCTGGACATTTGTCCTGTTGGTTCATACATATTTGCATGTACATTGATGCATGTGCCCTGTTCACATACCCAAACCTGATGGCCTGTTGCCATCAATCAACCCTGCATGCTGTTGGATTGTGTACTGTTGTTCAAATTATGCATGTGTTATGCTTGCTGTTCAATGTTTGGAATTCATGGGTGTTTGGTTAATGGGATTACTGATGCATGCTGTTACAACTAATTTTGAATGGTATTGTTTGTTACTAACCCAAAATGTCATAAAATATTGCTAAACATAGGACGACAGGGAAGGCGGGTTCCAGCGGACCCACCTCTCCCACCTCAGCTGGCCTGTGCACCTGGCACTAGTGCCCAGGCCGGACCCTCCTCCGGTGACCCTGTGCCACCTGCAGGTGGAAGCGCTGCAGGGGATGGGGCTCGTCCCCCCTCTGCAAGCGTGGCCGGAGGAGACTGTCCACTCACCCTCCAAAGTGTCCGGTCTGTGGTGCGTAGCAAGATCAGGCATTCTGTGCTTGAACCCCTATGCCAGCTTGAGGCACGGGTAGCACAACTCATGGGTGTGCCTGCTGCCCGTCCTACACAGCCCCCAGCACAGCCCCATCCTGGGCAGTGAAGGCTCAGTGGCAACTGCCCATGGGTGGGGATCTCAGTTCCACTGCTGCCATCTGTGGGCTCATGGGCTCGAGATATCCAAACATCCATCCCCGTCAATTGTGTATCCCCCCCACATGTGTCATACTCCGCACCTGTATGCATCTTGTTTGTCTTGTCTGTTAACCTCCCCTACCTACCTCCCCACATATACCTACTTTCTGTACCTGACATTCCACTCTCACCTGAAAAAAAAAAGGGCACTCTGGTCTCGCAAAAAAATTACGCCCCATACATAGCTGCCCATTTCGCAGACATGTCTGCTGGACATGTGAACTGGTAATTACAATTGGCTGTACAACACATTTTGTTGTCCTCACCCCTCTCTCAGGGGTGGAAGGTTTCAAATTTCACACCAAATTACACATGTATGCACAGCTCTTGCTGATAAAGAAATGGGCAGCTATGGGCCTTTCCTACACCCTTCCTGCAATTCCCGAGCTTGTTTTCCTAAAGTCCTACCCTCTTTGTGACCCCTTTTTTCACCACTTTCCTGTCTCCCCATTTTCATTTCTTTCAAAGAAATTAGTGTGGGTGTGCGCAAGAGTAAGCACTGTTAAGCCGTTGTAAGTGGGTATGCGCTTGTGTGCGCTTAGCTAAGCGTGTGTGCGTGAAGCTAAACGCCAGTGCGCATGCGTGAGCTCCACGCAAACCAGCGCTAACCCGCTTACAACTGCCTTAGTCACTCTGAATGACAAGTCCTGTAGTCTGCTCATAAGCAAACTAAAATCACACTGTCAGTCCTGAACCCAGGACCTTGGAAACACCAGCCTGCATGACTTACCACTAAGCCATGACTGCTATACAAGAACATTGTGCAAAAAGCAATATATTATGAAATGGTAGGAATGAACGTAAAGGGAATATAGGAAGGCTATTACACAAAGCATTTCATGTATCTTTACTGTCAATTCTAGTGGATTTGTATAACATTAGTGTGTGAAGAGAAACAGCCACCCTAGTTGGTAGCTAGTAGGTAATAATGTGACAGTAGCACCTTGCAAGCCACACACACTATCAGAGCAGGATAAACACTGCCAAATTTGAATAGGTAAGAGCCCAGACCTAGCAACTGTGACTGAGTTACAGGGATGTCACTGATGTGAAAACAAATGTTAACTGTGCCCCATTGACTCCCTGTGAAATGTACTAACAGTATGCAGAAAGGTGTTACAACCCATGTAATGGTAACTATCAATTACTGAAAGTATGCACGACTTGCACGTCAGAAATGGTGTAGTAATACATATGCTCAAAATAACCCACAGTCACAACTGCAGAATATCTGAAAAATATCATGGGTGTATCCCACTGATATGTACCATTCCCTGAGGCTGATAAAAGATGCACCTGAGAGTATCTGAAGCCTGCTCAGCAGCAAAATCAAATACCCTTCTAGGTGTCAAGCCCCACACCTTGGCCAGACCACACTGCATGCAGTACCACCCTATCACAACAAACACATAGGGAATTGCTGCTCAAAGATATATAGCAAGCATTACAAGGTGTGAATGTAAATGGAAAATAGGGAAGCCATAGCAACACATTACGGTAAAGACACCTAGCAGGCATACAAGGAGTGAATGTAAAGGCCAAATAGTGAAGCCAAAGCAACAAATTGCAAGAGCCACTGCTATATACCAGTTACACCACAAGTCCCACAGGAAAGCACACACACCCATATAAACAGTATTAGTAGTCTTAGGTGTCAGTTTACATACACACTGAGAAGATGAAACTGGAGGAAGCAATACTCAGGTGTCAGTACAACATGCATTGCAGTGTCTACAACACAGCCTGAAATATGAGAGACATACCAACCTTTACACTCACAGAACAGTGTCCACAGCATACCAGCATGGTCCCCACCCTGAAAATCTGAAAGGGCTACGTCCACGTAACATAACATTTTATAGCACTGTCCTGAAATCACAGTGAGAACTGCAATCACTACACAGCAGGCTGCATGCAATTAGTAAATGCTGGCTAACAATTGGTGCAGAGGCCATCACATGCACATGTGCAGATACCTACAAAAGCATCCTGTACTCCCAGTCCACACATGCAATACTGTCATTGCACCATCTGAAGGTAGAGACAGAGAGAGAGAGAGAGAGAGAGAGAGAGAGAGAGAGAAAAATAAAATAAATAAAACAACAAAAACAAAAATAGTGGGCAACAGAAACTGACACTGCCAACACAAACTGCAACTGGCAAGAGAAGCAGCAGCAGGCCAACAAGCATAAAGCCATCACAAACAGCAGTAACAAACAAAGGTAATGTAAAGTAATAATGTAATAGTCTACATACTGTGAACCCTCCATATGTGTTATCGGTCTGTATCTATATATATGAAGATGTGCACAGGGCAGGGGACATACTGCAACTGTCACTGAAGGCTGTACATACATATGTATGTGAAGGTTACTATGTGCACATATCAATGTAGGTTGTAGTGCAATGTACAATGTAGGTTGTACAGTAATGGATGTTTAGCAGTACGTTAGTGTGTGTATACGTATGTGTAAATAAAAAGGTATATATATATATATATATATATATATATATATATATATTTATTATATATGTATACGTATGTATATTTATATATATATGTATATATATATATATATATATATATATATATATATATATATATATATATATATATATATATATATATATATAATATGCATATATGTATACATAGATAGAGAGGGATGTAGAAATAGATAGACATATATAGATAGATAGAATATGTACATACATATATATGTAATACACACATACATACATAGATATATGTAGATACATATACATATACAGACAGATCTGACTGTCTACAGATATGTATGTATATGACTATCTCTCTCTCTCCCCCACCCCCTCTCTCTCCCCCTCTCTCTCCATATCTATATCTATATCTATATCTATATTTATATATATATATATATATATATATATATATATATATATATATATATATATATATATAAATATACTGAGTGAGGCACATGTGTGCATATGTATTGCAACAGGTGCCTGGTGACAAAGGCATGGACTGAACACCAGTGTGGATACTGGAGTACCATACCCCATTCCAAAACACTTACACCACTAACCACCACATATGTGGTTGCCTGCCTACTACTGCATGTGTCAGGAGGGAACATGGGCAACAAGTGTACAATAGGCTCCCCATTGATATTCACAGTGGCACACTAGTCCTGTAATACCTGTACATGGTATGTGTCAGCAGACATGGTGTGTCAGCTATGGAAATGTAGGTCACTGTACCCCTCTACACCTCACAATGTCCTACACGGTATGTACCTCCCATGACAGCTACAGAAATGGAGAAGGACACAGTCATACCTAACAAACTGTGACAATGCACTCAAACACATTACCTATGCAGAGTGACTGACAAGACCACAGAGCACCCTCATACTACCTACACAGAGGTTACCACTGCTGGATATACATAGTTAAGTCACACCCATGACAGTTGTCCAACAACCATGGTAACACCTCACAACATCCACAACCTAAATGACCTATGTCTGTCATCCTTGTCACCGCAGTAAAGAGCACATGGTAGACGTACAGGTTCCTACCTACAAATAAGACATACCCTGGAGTAAACCGCACAGCATTAAGAAGCAAGGCACCCCATAAGTAGATGTCAGACATACTCCTGCTGAATGTTATGCAGATAGGTAATATGCCATATGAGTCACCCTGTGTAACTGTCTGACAGGAGCAGGTACGATCACATCACATGTGTCACAAGGGGCAGGGTAGCATAACAGTATGCTGCTGTAGGCCCAGGGCCAATAGCATACTACCTACCTAAGACACAATGCACACACACGAACCCATTGCAAACCAACTATGTGAGGTGGAATGAGTGTGCCACTGACTGTGTGCATGTTCTGTAATGGTGTGATTGCTCACCATGACTGTCTGTCTGTCATGGTAGTGTGTGTCCTTGGTGTGAGGCCAGAGACAGATGTGTGAGGTATTGGGATACAAACATACTACATTGCCATATGTTGTGCTGTGCTTCCCTGTATGTGACCGCGGTGTGGGTAGGGTTATGGCAACAAAGAGTAGGGTGCATTACCAGTGAAATATGTAACGTGCATTGCATGCTGTGCATGGATTGATAATGTTCCCCATACAGTACCTTGAGACAAACCCCCAGTGTGAGGTTGTGCATTGGACCTGAAACAGTGCGCTGACTGCTGGAGTATACTAGTTTGTCGTATGGAGTGTGCCAGTTACTGTCACACAGTTGTTGGCTGAGCACTGATATCTGGTCATTTACATGTGTATCCCCCAATAGACAGACAGATGCTATATATGGCAGTTTAGTGATATCACTACAGTAGAGTATTATGTGTGCCATAGCACTTGCTGACATATTTTTATTTTCCTTCCAGGGCAATGGTTCACCAGCGTAACCCAACCTACTCCGCTGCGGAGGATGAGGAGATACACCAGAGCCTGGTGCTGGATTTTGGAATACTCTTTTCCCGCACCAGCCAGAACCAGCAGGAGAGGGCTGCACTGTGGCAAGACCTGGTCCATTGGGTAAATGACATAGGCATGCATAACCGGACATATGAGCAGGTACGCCATCACTGCAGTGATTTAATTAGAAATGTCCATCAGCATGCGTCGGATATCCACAGGCAACAGCTTGCCACAGGTGGTGGGGCGGCTATACATCCCCCCTCACCAGACTGGAGGGGCTCCTCCTAAGTGTTGTGGCCCCAGCCCAACAGCAACAACAGCAGCACACATGCATAATGATGGAGGCTGGAGCCACCCAGCAGCAGGACTTGGAGCATGCAGGTAACATGCCATATGTATAGTTGACTGTTCTGTACACTGGTAGTTTATGCATGTGTGAGGTGTGTCCTCGGTTTGTAGCTGTTATCATGGTAAATATTGTGCAAGAGTGATATTCTCAATATCAGCAGTAGACCTGTGAAAGCCAACTGTTGTACTACTGAACTGTATCATACTCACAGTATCAATGGCACAGTTGTACCCACTGACAATAAATGTCTTATTTGTGCAGGTCCCTCTGGTGTAACAGCAAGGCAGCCAATCCATGCTGGTGAGTGTGTAATAACAATACCTTTAATACTCTTGATACTAATAGTAATAGCCTCAAACAGTAGTGCTATGTGTTTGATTGCAGGTGTGTTTGTGTCTGTGTGTTGGTATCTCATATACTGAGGAGTGTGCATGTGTGCATGTGTGCATGTGCACCTGTGTGCATGTGTGCATGTGTGCATGTGCACCTGTGTGCATGTGTGCATGTGTGCATGTGCACCTGTGTGCATGTGTGCATGTGGCACCTGTGTGCATGTGTGCATGTATGCATGTGTGCATGTGTGCCTGTGTGTATCTGTGGTAACATTGTGTACACATTGTAAACTCTGTTTCATGTCTTCCTCCCACAGGTTCTGGTGCTGCTCTGGTGTTGTGCAGCAGGGAACCTGAATCAGCTGCTGTGGCTAGTGATAATGATGATACCTGTGTAATGGCACAGGGAGGTGTGCCAGGGTCCGTTGTCGGTCAGCCAATCGACAGTACACAGCTGTCAACACCATCACTGTGCACAGTCATCCTGCCAATATATCCATTGTCACCAATGTCCCTAGGTGATGGACAGGATACAGTGGCATTGACCAGTGTAATGTGGTAACAGTGGCGCATGCATCCCCTCACAGCAGCCATGGCCAGAGTCCTGACATGGTACCACACAGGCAGATGTCCAGGGGTTCTCATGGGAGCATCCGTGGGCATACTGCCCCTGTCAGATGTGCCCACAGAGGGCTTTCAACCTCAGCTATGTTTCGGGCTGTAATGCAAGCACAGTCACGTATGGAACGGTACACCAGACAGGGTCTGAGGGAGCTGAGAGCATATCGCACAGCTATGAATGACACTATGCGTGACATTGCGACTATCATCCGTAATTTCACCGAGGTCATTGACAGACGTTGGGGGGACACATTAGATCTGTTCCACAACTACATCTCCATGAACCAGGACAATGCAGGATGGTTGAGGCGTCGACGTGAGCGTATGCCAGCAACAGCAGCAGCTGGCAGTCGTCGTGGACAACAGCAGGCCCGCATCCACTCCCATAGTGCCAGCACCAGCCCCAGCAATGCTGGGTCTGTGCTGTCATCAGGCCGCCCCAGGAGACCACGTGCACATGGCTCTGAACAGTCCCAACAGGGACCTGTCTCCAGTCACCAACCAACTGCTTCTGATGACAGTACCCAGTCTGGCTTAGTACCTGATATGGTCTGTAGCACCCCTGCCAGGCACAGGTACCGTGTCCGTGGCCAGAGACAGTGATCTGTATGACCTGGTAGGTACAGTCTGTGGCTGTCCACAAACTCCCATATATGGCAGCCAAGAGGTGGAACTGTGTGCATGCATACACACATGCAAAATGATAACACCTAGGGCTAACACATACATGCACACACTGCATCAACATTGCCCCATCTTGTACTGTTGTCCCTCACTAACACACACACACATACATGTCGATTGGTTGTACCAGTGGCAGACTCAGGCATACCATGTACACACCCTGTGCATATGATGAAACTGTGCCACCTCCTGCAATCTGTAACATCGATGCTGGAACAGGTTAACATGGTGCTGATGCACAGGGTGACTACACAGAAGTGTGGTAATACTATCATGTTGTCAACAGTACAGTGTAATGATATCATTGTGGGTATATCCCAGCATGCCTGATGCAGCAACAGCATGATTGTCACTGTAATGTTTTGTACACCCATAGTAATTACCATAGTGTAATGTCTGCACATCTTTGTATACTGGTGGTAAGGCTGTACACAGAAGGCCACCTACATAGGTAGCACAGGGGATAAGAAAATGGAAGTAATGATACTCAATGATGGACATGTAAACTGCAAGTTGCATGCAGTCCACACCTGACTCTGCATGGAGGATGTTGATATCTGTGCAGTAATACACAACAGGTTCAAGACTCCCAAGAGCACCCTAGCACTACCAGGTCACACCTCATACCATGCTTGACAGCCCCAAAACACTGAACTAACTTTGACAGGAGGGTGAGTCTCATTAAATGTCAAGGATACTGTGGTACCAGTACAGGTAGCATACATCCTACTAGGTTTGGAACAGCTGAGTGAGGGCCCAATGTCTGTTATTCGAAATGTGTATTAGTACAGGTTTCAGCGCTTGGGTTTCAGGCCAGTTATTCCACATTACGAAGGTACATGGTCTGTACACTTGTGGGAGGTGATGCTGGACCCTGCCTGTCTGACCTGTGAATTTCTGGGTAGCGGCTTATAGTGCCTGCATATTTGCACTGTTTCTTACTGGAAGTGGTACACCTTGTTTGTTGTAGCATAGACTAGATCCAGGCCTGCTGACTGTAGCTTTGTTTGTATGCTTGTTTGCATGTTCTTACCCTGCAACACTGATTCCACCTGTAATGCAGCTGTACAGCACCTCTGTGGATCCCTAATGACATCTGTATTGCTTACTGTACTTATTTCCATGTATCACTTGACAGAAAGTCACCGTTTGTCATGTTTGCATGTAAGTTGCCTGTAACACATTGCATATGAGTTACCTGGCACTTGCTCACTAAAGCATTTCTATATGCCAGCACTAACAAATTAAAAGCACTACACCCTCACAAACTCACCCTTAGTACCTTGTTCCCCATTGACCCTTTGTGTTGTTAATTATGAAGGAATTCCCAATACTATTCTAGCATGTCCAAAGGTCAGTTGTCTATCCCCTCACTGGTCCAGTTGGTGAATCTGTGAATCATGAGGCAATGTTACAACTGCCTCATGTACACAGACAACCCTCTCCCCTTCCCATAAACTTCCAACACATGTGAGAGATGTAACCACATAGCCAAACTGGAGGCTGAGCTCTCTCAACTCAGTACTGGCAAAACCTATGAGGTGGAGAAGGAAACTACAGTCACTACAATACCAGTCTCACATAGACCTACCACAACAGCAATCCAAACACATAAACACACAGAAACATACTTGGAGTCTCAAAATAACATCCTGCCTAAGCAGCAGACACCTCCACAGCAGACACACACGCAAATGCTATGCCAGAACGCAACACGTGCTACACATAGCTCACAAAGCCAGAGTGCCAAACAGTCACAGCCCATAAGGCTGAACAACACACCTGATCCACTTGTAATAGGTACCTCTATCGTCAGGTACACTGAGGTCCCGCTCACCAGGCTGAACAAGGAGAAGGTCATGGTGAGATGCCTGTTGGGCACTATGATCCACCACATAACACAAGCACACAGGTCACTCCAAGGCATGTACAAATATGACTCAGTCATTGTCCATGCCAGTGTGAATGACCTGAGATGTACCTCCCTGGACTACATGATAGGAGACATAGAGGGGCTCTCTGAGCTTGTGGCACAGGCTGGTATGACCCTGAACTTGAGTAGCATCTTACCCTCACCAAGAATGCTGCCACAATATGGAGACAGGATGATCAATTTCAACAATTGGCTTATGTTTTGGTGTCATTCAAAGGGGATCCAATGTCTGTCAGCGTGGGATGACATGCTTGACAAGCCACGATGCTTTGCTAGGGATGGCTTGCACCTGTCACCCATGGGCTTTTGGACATTGGCAAAGGCTCTTGTTACACACATACTGCCTTTTTTAGGCAAGGCTCAAAAGACAAAGCCACCTCCATAGGTATCACAAGGGATAGGACACTAATAGTAATGCTACACAACGCCAGCAGTGTAAACCTCAAGATGCATGCACTGGAAACTGTCCTTAGCATGGAGGACATCAATATCTGTGCAGTAACAGAATCCTGGTTCAAGGCTCCAAAGAGCACCCCAGCACTGCCAGGTTATACCTCATACCATGCTTGTCGGCACCAAAATGTGCACCGAACCAGAACAGGAGGGGGAGTATCCAAATTCATCAAAGATACACACACCTCCAGGTTGGTGGCACAGCACGAAGCATCAGAGACTATCCATGTGCAACTAACATTGGGTAAAACTGCCTTCCAGTTCATAGCCTGGCACACACCACCCTCCCAAACCCAGGAACCCCACTTGGCCATCCTGAGAACACTGGAAATATGGAGGTCTCTCCAAACACCATTATATCGGTGGACTGCAACTACCCAAACATAGACTGGGAGCATTACTCTAGCTCCAACACCCTAGCTCAAAGGTTCCTAGCATTTATACACTCAAATGCTATGGAACAACTTGTTACCACTCCCACAAGAGGGGGAAACATACAGGACCTGTTCATCACCAACAAGGGGACTCTATGCTCCAGACCAGAAGTGTGCCCCTCACTGGTAAGAGCAGACCATAAACTAATCTCACTGGATATTCACATCCAAACCCCACCCCCTGCCCACAACACCACAGTGTAAAACTTCTCTACAGCAAAATCCACACCCCTCAAAACTGAGGTGGAATCCTACAAAGCCCCCGGGCCTGTGGAAAATATGGCCCAGACCACAGAATCCATTATAAACGCATTCTATGAACACCTTCAGGAATGCATGGATCATGCAATCCCAAATAAACACAAGACCCAATCCTACAAAGGCAGACATCCTGTCTGGTTGACCACAGCCATAACCAAACTATACAATAGAAGGAGGAAGCTACTACATGATAGTGGAAACCCAAAGAAGGGGAGGCATCTCTGTTCAGTGTTAGCAAAATACTATGGGCACTCATAAAATTGTCTAAGGACAGCTTCAACAGATGAAATGCACAGGACACTAAGGTAAATTCCAAGGCTTTCTTTAGTTATGTTGGGATCCTGGGTGGGAATTCCCAGATATGCTCAGAATTAGTCCAAAATGACAAAAGACTACACCAAACCCACAGACATTGCCAACATCATAGCTGAGAGGTTCAGTGCAAACTTCTCCCCCCCTCCCCACCAGAAGGGCAAATATCTATCCCAGCAGAGTGCTGCCCCCCTGACATCTCAGATGCTCAGGTAAGAGCCGCCCTCTCCAAAGCAAATAACACAGCATCAATGGGACCAGACAGTGTCCTGGGCTGCATCCTACATGAACTCCAAGATGAGCTAAACCCACACATAAAACTACTGTTCAATCTCAGCCTTACCACAGGATATGTACCCAAAGGGTGGCGTACAGCAACAGTGGTCCCTCTCCACAAAGGTGGTGCCTCAATGCATCCTGGAAGCTATCGCCCCATAAGCCTGACTAGCTTGGTCTGCAAAGCTATGCTAAGGATCATCATGGACCTCATACATAGAGATATTGGGGACCTACAGACACTGGACCCTACCCAGTGGGACTTTAAGGGCAGATTCTGCCTCTTACACCTGGTTGATTTCTTTGAAACAGTCACCAAGGCCATTGACAAGGGGAAGGTGGTCCACACAGCCTACCTGGACCTCGCAAAAGGCTGTGATACAATACCCCACTCGGGCAACATAGATAAGCTCACCAGCTGAAATGTACACCCCTATGTCACTAGATAGGTTACAAACTGGCCCAAGGACAGAACCCACATGGTTAGAATTGCTGGAGCCATGTCAGACTCCAAACCAGTTACAAGTGGTGTCCCACAAGGCTCAGTCCTGGGACCTGTCCTGTTCGGTATATATGTGTTGGAGGTACAGGCCAACATGGAAGGACTGTGTCTGACCAAGTTCACAGATGACCGCAAACTGTGCGCTATAATTGACTCCCCAGCTGACACAACCATCCTCAAAATGGGCCTCATAGAAACAGACAGCTGGTGCCAGAGCCATGGCCTCAATCTACATGCCACAAAGTGTATAGTCATCCCCTTTGGTAAAAACAAAGTGGCCACAAATGACCACATAGGTGGTAATCCATTACGTACGGAAGAAGTACTTAGGGACATGGGGACCGAAGTTGATAGCAATCCCTCATTTGATGACCACGTGGCCAAAGTGGTTAGAAAAACATTTTATATAGCCCACCTAATCATAACAGGATTCACATGTAGATCAGGGGAGGTCATCGTGCCTCTTTACTCATCCCTCATCAGGACCATATTTGAGTACAATGCCCCTTTTGGGATTTACCTTACCAGACACCTGCAGAAACTGGAAAGACCACAACAGTACCTCATCAGGAGGATCAAAGGGCTCAAACAGATGCCATATGCTGCCCGGTTAACATAACTCCGTACTCAGTGGCATACTGCCTGCTCAGAGGCGATCAGTGCCAGATGTACAATGCCATGTGCAACCCATAAGTAATGGACATGCTGCACCTCAGAAAATCAAACTCCCATCGTGCTTTGTGCTCGAGAGACTTGAACCTCAGCACTGACATCAATAGGACATGCTGGAGGGACAGATTCATAACTCAGAGGCTCCCTTCACTCTGGAATAAATTCCCAGTCCAGGTTAGGCAGAGTCCCTCATTGACTCTCTTCAAGAGGAATCATGATGAGTGGATGGGGGATTGTAGGTGTACCCCGGTATCACTTCTGTGTCAATGTTAAACAGAGGCACAGTATACTAACCTCAGAAAAGGGCATAGCAACATTAATCTCAAACACACTCTGGCTTGGCTTATACATGCCCTAGGGCAGATAGCCTAGTATGAACCTATGAATCTATGAACCTATACCCACACCCCCAGGTTGTTGCCACAGTGTGTCGCATCACAGACTATCTACATGCAACTAACAGTGGGTTAAACTGACTTCCAGTTCATAGCCTGCTACGGACCACCCTCCTAAACCCAGGTAACCCACTTGGCCTACTTAAGAATACATGAATATCTGCAGGTGTCTCCAAACAACAATATATTGGGCAGCTTCATTTACCCACACATAGACTGGGAGCATTACTGTAGCTCGAACACCCTAGGTGTAAGGTTCCTAGAATCCATACACTCAATTGCTATGGAACAACTTGTTACCACTCCCACAAGACAGGAGAACATGCTGCACCTGATCATCACCAACATGTGGACTATATGCTCCAGACCAGGCGTGTATCCCTCGCTGGTATGATGACACCATAGACTACTCTCACTGTATATTCACATACCACATGCAGCCCCTGCACAGAAAACCACAGTCATAAAGTTGTGTAATGCAAATTCCATGTATTCACATGAGGCAGGCTTCAGACATGTGAACTACTTAAGGTCACAGGTACATATGTCTATGTGGCACACACATACCTCATGTGTGTATTGACATTACTGATATAATCTATGTCATACAATATTAAGAGCAACACCCCACACACATGGACAAACTGTGTGACAAACACACACATGGCATTTGCAGGATTCAAACCCCTACCTAAGTATGCTATGACACTTGAGAGAGATGCATTAGCAGAGCATGCTATTTGCATTGCTGGGAGGTCTCCCTTCTCCGGCTGTACTTATAGGGTGCTGACATCATCAGTGTTTAGAAAGAGGAATGCGCATCATGTAGTGTGTTCTTCTAGTTGCCAAAAGGGACATTTCTTTCATCCAGAATTGCACACACACTTCTTTCATCCAGAATTGCACACACACTAACCCCCCTCACCCAAAAACAAACACTGAGCATTTGCAGGATTCAAACCCCTACCTAACTATTTGAATTAAAATAATGAGGAGAGCGTAAGGCAGATATTTATTTTTAACGTATTACAACTATTTCACAGTTCTAGATATATTGTCTGTATGCCAAAAGCAAAAAGTTTTTAAGCGTTACCAGCTTAACAGAAAGTTTTTAAGCGTTACTAGCTTAACAGAGTTGTTTAATCGACCAAGTCTTCCAAGCAAAAGGTTTTTAAGCGTTACCAGCTTAACGGAAAGTTTTTAAGCATTACCAGCTTAACAGAGTTGTTTAATCGACCAAGTCTTCCAAGCAAATATTCCAAACAATGCAGTGTTAACAACGTTCCACTTCTCGGCCAATAAATCCCTTTTATAAATACAGCAACATTCGTTTCACCTCGTTTCTCCAACGAAAAAACGGATTGACCAAGATTAGTAATCCAAAAGCTTTTTGTTTTATTTAAAATACAAGTTGGCAAGCGCTTTCACCCGTAGGCTTCATCAGGCCACATATAAAATATACATTTCAAATTAATTTATAGTTTAATTCATATCAACGTCACTTCCTTCAATTAATACATCACTTCACCCACTTTACTAGACTTGCACGTTTTTATATATATTATGTAAAACTAATAAATTTGCAATAAAACCATCATCATTCTAAATACTTACTAAAAGTTTACAAAAAACATGCACATGACTAAAATATCAGCATATATATATAAATAGATCGACAATTTCACATATTTACATTTTAGCGCTTTTCATGCACTTTTACATAAAATAAACTAGTATACGACAGCTGTATTGTTATATGCATTATAAAATAGTGTGTTTAAATCAAAACTTAACATAAATATACTACATATATGAATCAAGCCTAGAAATAAATAATATATATTAATATAAATAATGTAGTGCGCTCTGGCTAGATAATAAGCCATATTAAAAGTGCACATCTATTAAATACTCAAATAATAGAGTATAAATAATATTGTGCGCTCTGGCTAGATAATAAGCCATATTAAAAGTGCACATCTATTAAATACTCAAATAATAAAGTGTCACAATGTTATTTTAAATATAAAATGAATTAATAAATAAATGAATTTTTGCAGTACTCGTATCAAAAAGCATATAAATATAAATAATTAATGATTAAAATTTTTCATTGTAAAATATCATTATATAAAGAACCTTTCATTCTACAAGCTTAAAATTCATATCAACTATTTATAGCTCAGTTGTGTACCTATGGTCATATCACTAAAATTCATTACATTATGATATATACCTAATGACCTATCATTGTACTACCTACTATTCTATAAATGTTTATCTAATGTGTATTTATGTATATATATATATATATATATATAATAATTTATATTAGTTGTAATACACTTTACATATATAATGCATTTCTAGTACTTTCTATATAATGTTTATTAAAATAATATGATATAAAATCTATTCTATTCCCTAGTATCATATCATATCAAATATCTAATAAGTAAACACTTATATCAGTTTATTTAACTTTTATTCTTCTATTTTTCAAAGTGGGCTTGATAGGAACCCTATCATTAAGTCCAGGCTCACGGTCTGCCCTAAGTTTGATTATCCACTTACTTTCATTACATTCAGTGGTATTACGTATAGTACCTCTACGTATAGTAGGTTTATTAACATACATGACCTTGAACTTGAATTTATGTTCGATAGAGGTAGACGCTACATGTTTAAATAGTGCATTTTTGTCTGAGCATATCCTGATGTTATAAAGGTTCTCCCTTACTCTACCTCTAAGCCGTCTATCTGTCTTGCCCAGATAAAAAGCTGGGCATAACTGACATGTGGCTAAATATACCACGTGTGTGGTTTCACAGTCTGCCTCACAATACAATTTAAATAATTCCTGGGTTACTGGGTGTATAAACGTTGCTGATTCATCTATAGTATCACAGAATTTACATTTTCCACATGGTCTGGTGTTAACTGACTCTTTCTTGCTATTGTTCTTATAATTAACTCTATTTGGGCCACATAACATTCTATATAAGTTCAACTTATTTTTGTAAATGAATTTGGGCTCCTTTCCTACCACTTCAGAGATGGCAGGATCTACCTGTAGGAGTTCCCAATACTTACTATATGCGTCTCTAATTTCATCTACATCTTGTGTATAATATATGCCTACTTTGATATTCCCGGGATTGGATATGGACAAATACATTTCTAGTATGATCCTGATGTTAAGTGATAATAAATATTACACAGAGATTAGCACGAGAGAAGTTGATGTGATTATTAATAATGTTTCTATGTATATGCAGCATCTATACCTAGAGGGACGAATATGTCAAGAACTATATGAATTTTGCCAGGTAGAAGAGCCCAAAATACCATGTATACAAGGAGTTCCAAAAATTCATAAAAACCAGATTGAACCACCTATGAGACCTATTGTGGCTGGCAGGGGATGGGTTACGGAACCCCTATCATTATATATAGAATCTAAACTTAGACCAGTAGTTGAGAAATATATATATATATGTGTAATCAAAGATACTAAACAATTTCTAACCATGTTGTATGATTTTATGGAAAAAGAAATTACAGTACCGAACTATTGGCTAGTTACCTTGGATGTAATATCGTTATATACTAATATTCCAAATATAGGAGGAATTGAAAGTATACGCCACTGCCTATTACAAGCAGATATCTATACTATATCACAAATTGAGAGTATATGCCATCTGATGAAAATGGTATTAAATAACAATGTTTTTACATCTAAGCAAAAAATATACATTCAAAAGGATGGCGTAGCTATGGGCACATCATGTGCGAACAGCTACGCCAACCTTGTAATGGCCAATTGGGAAAATGAACATTTATTTATGCTAGAATCTTATCAAAAACATGTTGCATTCTATGTTCGGTTTGTGGATGATTTGTTCCTTATTTGGAAATCGAATGAGGAACAGTTAAAAATCTTTGCTGAGGAGATTAATTCACTAACAGGATTTTTGAAATTTACAATGACAGCATCCCAGGAGTATATATCATACTTAGATGTCTATGTCGAGAAAATAATGGACAGGTGCTTAAACACTGGAGTTCATTGAAAGGCATGCCACAGGAGTTCATACTTGCATAGGTCTAGCATGCACCCTAATTATGTTTTTAAAAATGTGGTTAGGGGGCAAGCCATGCGTATATCAGGACTGAACTCAACTGATATAGGGTATAATCAAGAAATTGAGAAATTAAAACAACAATTTGCTCAAAGATCTTATAAAATACATGAAATAGATGAAGCCCTTGTTGATCTTGAGATCTTAAGAAAAGGAAGAGCATATCCATTTTTTGCTGATCAGAGAAAAATAGTGGGAAATGGTGTAGAAAGAAACAGTGGCAATCCCAGGAATATCAAAGTAGGCATATATTATACACAAGATGTAGATGAAATTAGAGACGCGTATAGTAAGTATTGGGAACTCCTACAGGTAGATCCTGCCATCTCTGAAGTGGCAGGAAAGGAGCCCAAATTCATTTACAAAAATAAGTTGAACTTATATAGAATGTTATGTGGCCCAAATAGAGTTAATTATAAGAACAATAGCAAGAAAGAGTCAGTTAACACCAGACCATGTGGAAAATGTAAATATTGTGATACTATAGATGAATCAGCAACGTTTATACACCCAGTAACCCAGGAATTATTTAAATTGTATTGTGAGGCAGACTGTGAAACCACACACGTGGTATATTTAGCCACGTGTCAGTTATGCCCAGCTTTTTATGTGGGCAAGACAGATAGACGGCTTAGAGGTAGAGTAAGGGAGCACCTTTATAACATCAGGATAGGCTCAGACAAAAATGCACTATCTAAACATGTAGCGTCTACCTCTATCGAACATAAATTCAAGTTCAAGGTCATGTATGTTAATAAACCTACTATACGCAGAGGTACTATACGTAATACCACTGAATGTAATGAAAGTAAGTGGATAATCAAACTTAGGGCAGACCGTGAGCCTGGACTTAATGATAGGGTTCCTATCAAGCCCACTTTGAAAAATAGAAGAATAAAAGTTAAATAAACTGATATAAGTGTTTACTTATTAGATATTTGATATGATATGATACTAGGGAATAGAATAGATTTTATATCATATTATTTTAATAAACATTATATAGAAAGTACTAGAAATGCATTATATATGTAAAGTGTATTACAACTAATATAAATTATTATATATATATACATAAATACACATTAGATAAACATTTATAGAATAGTAGGTAGTACAATGATAGGTCATTAGGTAAATATCATAATGTAATGAATTTTAGTGATATGACCATAGGTACACAACTGAGCTATAAATAGTTGATATGAATTTTAAGCTTGTAGAATGAAAGGTTCTTTATATAATAATATTTTACAATGAAAAATTTTAATCATGCATTATTTATATTTATATGCTTTTTGATGCGAGTACTGCAAACATTCATTTATTTATTAATTCATTTTATATTTAAAATAACATTGTGACACTTTATTATTTGAGTATTTAATAGATGTGTACTTTTAATATGGCTTATTATCTAGCCAGAGCGCACAATATTATTTATACTCTATTATATGAGTATTTAATAGATGTGCACTTTTAATATGGCTTATTATCTAGCCAGAGCACACTATGGGCAGGATTCATGAAGGCTTGCACTGAGTGTAAGAGACGTGCAACACTCCATGCAAGCCTCGCGATTCAGGAACAGCCCTAAACTCCGTGTAAGAGACCAGCTAAAACGTCTCTTACACAGACTGGGCGTGGACATGCTAAATACCTCACTTGCAGCCGAAAGGTATGCAAATGAGGTATATTAGCGATCCACGAAGCAGAAACCAGCCCGTGTAAGAGACGTTTTAGCTGCAGAAATGTACTCAGTTGACAACTGAGTACGTTTCTGCAAATTCCACAATGGAGCTATGTCAGCTCCAAAAAAAGGGTGCATATGAATCAGGCAGCATGCCAGTGGCCATTGGCAATATAACCCGATGCAAAAATAATAAAAATATAATTTTTTTTTTTCGGTGATCGCCGATGTTTAAACCCAGCGCAGCCCCGCGCAAACGGGCTGCGCTGTATAAAACATGAAAATGAAGGTTATAAACCCACAAATGTGGGTTTCATGCAATACATGGAATGACAATGCAGGGACCAGCAGACCAAAAACAACATGGCCACCGTGTAGTGGTTGCTAAGGGGGGAAGCTGAGTCTAAGACATGTAACTAAGCATTAGTAGGCAATCTCATGTAAATGAGGGTTAGGATACTGAATCTCACAGTCACATAGCAAATGAGTACAGTCTGAGTAGTGTAAGAGATACATAAGGGGGAGGAATAGAGTAGGAGATAGGTGACATCACAGGGGGGAATGGTAGAAAGAAATGCAGTTCATTGGAGGCCAGTGTAACATGACAGATGACAGACACAGATCATGGAAAGAGGTGTGCCACTAGATAAGTCATGGAAAGTCAAGAAATGGAAGGTGTACACTGTTACTTACACCAAAGTTTCTTGCTGGGCATGCATGTGCACGTATGCACGCCATGAAGTGTGATTTGCGCGCGTGTAAGGCAGACTGAGCATGTGGGAGCATGTTGGGAGATGTTTAACACTGTTTGCATGGGTGTGCGCGTGTGTAGGGCAGGCTGAGTATGTTGGAGGCTGTTGGCAGACGTGTAACAGTGTTTACGCGGGTGTGCGCGTGTTTTAAACCGAATAAGTAGATACTGAACTATGTAAGCACGTGTGCACTCGTGTAAGCCACTGTGAGCGTGTTTCTGATAGTATGCACATTGCTCCCCCCTGAGGAAACAGAGAGGAAAAAGGAAGCAACAGAATTAATAGGAAGCTAGCAGGGATAACTGCTGAAGCTAGCAGGTGAAAACAATTAGAAGCAGGCAATTACACAGGCAGAATAGTAGCCCAGCCCAGCACTTAAAACTCTGCAAACAGTAGTGCAGAATGTTTCCCTTAAGAGACACTGCAAGACAGGAGTAAGCTAATAGAAGTGAAAACTGAAAAAGCTGAACTCAGAGCAGAAATGTTAGGGGCTGCCATAGCTGTCATAATGAGACATAAGCGACTTGCTGAGGGTGGTGACAAGGCAGGTGGTGCCAGACAACCCACAGTGAGGAGACGGAGAAGAGTGCACAGGCCCAGGGTCACCTACCACGGGTTACATGAGCTGGAGATAGTAGAGCGCTATAGAGTGGACAGAGAGCTCCTGCAGCACATTGTTGAGCTGTGCAGGCCACGCCTCACACACAGAGCCAACAGAGGGGAACCCATCCCAGTGGAAACCAAGGTATGTGTTGGCCTAAGAATACTAGCAACAGGTACCTTCCAGAGACCAACTGGCGATATGATGGGGATATCACAGGCATCAGCCTCCAGGGTACTGCACCAGTTCCTGGATGCCATGTCAGCACATGTCGGTGATCATGTATATTTCCCCAATGCCCGTGAGGTATTGGCCAGCAATATGCATCTCTTCCAGCAAATAGCGGAATACACTGAGGTAGTGGGTGCAATAGACTGCACGCACATACGCATCAAAGCACCAGCCAGTGAGCGGGGTAGGGCCTACATTAATCACAAGGGCTTCCCCTCCATCAACTGCCAGGTCATGTGTGATGCCCAGGGCATAATAATGAATGTGTGTGCTGGCTGCCCTGGGAGTTACCACGATTCCCACATCTGGCATTTGATGCAGCTGTACCAGACATTTGCCAATGGGGACATCCCACACGGACACCTAGTTGGGGATGCAGGCTATGCACTGGAGCCGTGGCTGATGACACCCATCAGAAATGCACACACACCTGAACAGGAATGCCATAATGAGGCACACGCACAAACACGTAATGTAATAGAGCGTGTGTTTGGGCTGCTCAAGTCATGGTCCCAGTGTCTGGGCACATCTGGTGGAGCCTTGCAGTACACACCAACTACATGTACCCAAATTGTCATGGTATGTGCTATGCTACATAATATGTTCTTGCGAAAACAGCTGCAGCAGGACCAGCATAGGGCCGGGCCAAACAGCCCCCCACCATTGCCAAGGCCATCACAGGCAGAGCGTGACTCGGAGGAGGCACAACCTGATCCTGCCCCAGTAGGCAGAAGGAGGCGTGCCCAGTATGCCCTGGCCTTGTCAAAGAGGCAATGCATAGCACATACACTGGCTCAGTAGGAACCCTGGGAATGATACCCTTTCTGACTCACTCAAATAATAACATGGATGCCTAAAATTACATGACCTGCTCACAAACATATACAGGGAAGTGTAATATGCGCATCCGACAGAGGCAGCCCTGCAGCACCACCTGAGGCATGAATGCTATGTGTTAAGTAATGTAACACCATGTACTATATGCACACCTGAGCACCCTGACTAACATCCACCCTTACCAAGCATGAAGCCACAAAATGACGATGGGATGATCAAGTGCAATAACTGGCTGAAGTAATGCAGTTAGTCAAAGGGGAGCCAATGTGTTTCAGGCTGGGAAGACATGCGGAGCTTGACATGATGCACCACCTGCTTGGGTGGCATGCACCTATCATGCCATGCCCCATGGATACTGGCAAAGGCTGTCAGTACCCACAGCATGCCCTGAATAGGTAAGTCTCAAAACACAAACCCACCTTCATAGGTTCTACAAGGGATAGGAACCTAGATGTAATGCTACCCAATGACAGATGCATAAACAGCAAGATGTGTGCAGTGTAAATGCACACAGTATGGAGAATGTAGATACCAGTCCTGTAATAGAGAACTGGGTCAAGGCTCACATCAGCACCCTAACACTACCAGGTCACACCTCATACTGTGCTGTACAGCTGCAAAACATGGAACAAGCTACAAAAGGAGGGTGACTAGCAAGAAATGGCAAGGATAACCACACCCCCATGTTGGTACCACAACAAGAAGCAGCATGGATTAGCCATGGTCAAATACCAATGGCTAAAACCGCCTCCCAGTATATAGCCTGCTGCAGACTACTGTCCTAATACCAGGAACTGCACCTGGCCTATGTCGGAATACATGAATATATCAAGCCCCCCAAACCACATTATATTGCTTGACTGAAAATACCCAGACATACACCAGGAGCATTATACTAGCACCAACACAGTAGGAGAAAATTACCCAGATTCCATAAACCAAAATGCCCAGGAACAATGTACCACTCCCACAAGAGGGGTAAGCATACTGGATGTGATAATCAGCAACATGTGTACTGGATGGCAAGATGAGAAGTGTACCCCTCACTGGTAAGACCAGACCATAGAGTAAACACACTGGATATACACATCCTGACCCCAGTCCATGGCCAGAATACCACAGTGAAAAACATGTGTAAAGCATAGATCGCAGCCCTCAAAACCGATGTTGAATCCACAAAAGGCCCTGTGCAAGTGCAGAATATGGGACACACCACAGAACATGTTATACAGGCATTCCATGAACACAGCCAGGAATGCTTGGAGTATGCAATCACAAATAACAACAACACACAATGCCATACATGCAGGCATCTGGCATGCTGGACTCCAGCCATTACCAAACCATGCAAGAGAATGAGGAAGCTACCACATGATAGAGCAAACATAAAAAGGGAAATAATCACTGACCAGTAGTATGGCAATAACATATGTCCACACATACAATCCACTAAGTCCAGCCACAACAAGTAGAATCTGTGAATACAGAGGCAATGTGACACCAGTCCCAAGTACACAGACAACCACAACACCCCCCAATAAATACAAATATATGTGATAGATGCATCCATGTATCCAAACCAGAGGTTGAGCTCCACCAACTCAGTACTGTCAAAACTAGTCAGGAGGAAAAGGTAACCACATACACCACAAACCCAGTCCCACATAGACCTACCACAACTGTAAACCAAACACATAAACACAGACAAATATTCACGGAGGCCTTAATTACAAACACACCACACCAACAGAAGCCTCCAAAGCAGATCACAAGCAACCACAACCTTCAAACATAGCACATGCCACGAATAGTACGCAAAGCTGGTGTGCCAAACAGTCACAGGCCAGAAGGAGACACAACATGCCTGATACAGTTGTAATAGGTGTCTGTATAGGCAGACACACTGCTGTCCCACTCACCAGACTGAACAAGGGAAAGGGTAGAGTAAGCTGCCTGTAGGCTGCCACAAAATGCCACATAACACAAGTACGCAGGTCACCCCACAGCAAGCAGAAATATGATGCACTCAATGTCCATGCTGGTTTGAATTACACGAGATGTACCTCCCTGGTCAACATCAAAAGAGACATGGATGGTCCCTCTGAGTATGTACCCCAGGGCGGTATGACACTGGCTGTGTGCAGCATCCAACCCTCACCAAGAATGATGCCACAGTAAAAACACAGAATGCTCATGTTTAACAGCTGGCACAGTTACAGCTGTCAGTCCAAGAGGGTCTAATGTCTGTCTGCTTGAGATGTCAAGCATGACAAGCCATGCTGCTGTTCCAGGGATGGCTTGCAGCTGTTACCCGTGTGCGTCTGGATACTGGATAAGGCCATAGAGCCGTATGTTGGTAAGGCCAAAAAGACTACCCACCACCCTAGAAAACATAAGTGGTAGGAAACTTAAGGGTAATGCTGACCAATGCCAGATGTGTAAACTGCAATATGCATGCCCCTGAGGCACTTCCCATTATGGAGAACATTGATGTCTGTGCAGTGACAGAAGCCTGCTGCAAGCCTAGTGATAGCACACCAGCACTACTAGGTTATACCACATACCCAACACCTGCACCAAAACATCAAAGGAGGGGGAGTATCCATATGCAGCACAGACACCCATATTGCCAGGTAACTGACAATGCACAAAGCAGCGGAGACCACCCATGTGCACATAACTGTGGTCAAAACTGCTGTACAGTCTGTAGCATGCGACAGACCACACTCTCACACACAAGAACTCCACCCAGACATCCGAAGACACTGGACAGTATGAATGTCCCACCAAATACCAGACAAGGTACACACAAATTACCACATAGGTGTCAAACCATTATGTATGCAAGGAGTAATCAGGGACCTAGGGACACAGGTCGACATCAATCTGTCATGTGACACCCACAATGCCAATGTGGCTATGAAGATTGTCGATATTGGACACCGTATCATGAAAGGATTCACATCAACATCAACAGAGGTCACTGTGCCACTGTACTGTTCCCTTATCAGACCCATAATCTAGTACAATGACTCATATGGGATGTACCGTACGTGACATCTGCAGCGGTTTGGATGACCTCATAGTTACCCCACCAACAGGATAAAGGGTGTGAAATATATGTCATATGCTGCCTGGCTGTAGACACCCCAGCTGACTGCAGTCACACACTGCCTACACAGAGGCATTGTATGTCTGTTGTACAAGGCCATGTCCAACACAGGAGTAATGGACATGCTCCACCACAGGAAATCAAAGCCATTGGAGCTGTGAGAGTCACAGATGTCAGCCTCAACACATAATGAAATAAGATGTGCTGGAGGGACAGATACATAACCCAGAGGCTCCCCACACCCAGAAACAGGATCCCAATCCATGGTAGGCAGAGCCCCCACTGACACCCCTCAACAGGAATATTGCCAAGTGGATGGATGACCGTACATGTATACTGGGGTCCTCACTGTGTCATGACCAGACAGAGGCACAGTGAAGAACTTCATAAATGGCCATAATTGAACATAGCAAGGGGTGGCAAAAGACACACACACTCTGGCTAGGCTTACTAATGGCCTAGGGTGTATAGCCTAGTATGAACCCATGAACCTATGAAGATACAAAACGTACAGGACACTAAGGATAATCACAAGGGTTACCCAACTGATGGTAGGAACCATGTTGGGCATCCACAGATATGCTCCGAATCACACAGATATTACAAACAACATACCAAACACACACACATATTGCTAACATACAACCTGTCAGGTGCAGTGCAAACCCCCCCCCCCCGAGTGCAAAATACCTATCCCAGCAGACTGATGGTCCCTGACATTGCAGATGCTGAGGTAACAGCCATCATCTGCAAAGCAGAACACACAGCAGCAAAGGTATGTGATGGTGTCCTGTGCTGAGGCCAACATGGACTCCAAGAATAATGGAATGCCAAATCACACTACTGCCCAATGTCAGCCTTACCACAGGATATGTACCCAAAGAGCAGTGTACAACAGCAGTGGTCCATCACAACAAAGGTGTTGCCTGAATGGATACTCCAAACTACCACCCCAGGATCCTGACAAGCTTGTTCTGCACAGCTATGGAAAGGATCAGTATGTACCGCAGACAGAAGGCTATTGTGGACCTACTGATACTGGACCCTACACAGTGTGGCTGTCGTAACTGCAGAACCTGCCCCTAAACATGTCTGACCCATTTGAAGCAGTCATTAAGGTCATTGATGAGGGCAATGTGGTCCACACAGCGTAGCTGGACCGTGCACATGCTTCTAGACAATACCGCACGAGTTCAGTATGGATATGTTCAGCAGCTTAAATATATACCCCTATGTCAGTAGAGGGGTTGCAAACCAGACCAAGGACAGAACTGACATGGTCAGACATGCCGCATCCATGTCAGACTACAAAGCGGATATGAGTGGCATCCCACAAGGCCTGGTCTTGGGCCCCCCCACCCCGTTCTGTAAATATGTCCCATAGGTATAGGCCAACATGGAAGGACTGTGACTGAACATGTATGCAGAGGAGTACAAACAGCCCACCATATCCGACCCCCAGCTGACACAAGCAACCCACAAAAGGGCCACCTACAAACAGACAACTGTAGCCATAGCCATGTCAGCAAGCTAATTGCAGAACTGTTGCAGAACTGTGTATAGACAACCACAGTGGATATACAGTAAGTGCCCACAAATTACCACACAGGTGTTAACCCATGAGGTACCTAACATGTAATGTGAGACCTGGGTACAAAAGGTGATAGATATCCTGCACTGGACAAACATGTGGCTGTAGTGTTTGCAGAAACATGTACCATATACCCACCCAAACATGAAGGTTGGCAGATGTAGATAAGGAGAACTCACTGTGGCTCTGCAGCCATCCTCCATCAGCATCACAACTGACTACAATAGCCCCTGTGGGATATACCACAGCAGACACCTCCATCAACTGTAAAGTCCACAACAGTACCCCACCAGGGGTAGCAAAGAGCATGAACAGATGCCATGTGTTGCCTGAGTAAACAAACTGCAGCCCCACACACTGCCATCCTTCCCAGCTACAGGAATGCTGTGCCTGATGTATGAAGCCATGTCCAACCTGGAATGAATGAACATGTTGCAACTTGTACAATCTGAATGGCAGTGAGCTATGCACATGAGAGACCTGAACCCCAGCACTGACATACATAGGACAAGCTGTACAGAATGATCCATAACACAGAAGGCACCCCCACTCTTCAGTAAACTCCTGGTACAGGTCAGCCAGAGAGTCACATATCAACACCCCTCAAGAGGAATCCTGATGAGTGTATGGGAGATGGAAGGCTAACCCTGGGTATCGCTGTTATGTCAGAGGTAGACGGAGGCACATTATACTAACCATGACATATGTCATGGCAAACTCCAGTTACAATGTGTGTCGAAGGACAAACACACCCTGTGACTAGCATCAGAAATGGCCTAGGGAACATCGCTAGTGTTTGCCAATGTCCACCCATGTTGTGGAATACACTAGCAATGTTGGACGAGCCTGGTGTAGGTAGTCCATATCTGAACATATTGCAACATGGTCATATGTGAACAACTGGTCCCTACACAGTCTGTTGTGCTCACTATGAAGATGTCAAGCAGTCATAGGACTAAAGCCCAGGATACTGTCCACCACAGTGAAAGTACTGAACCAGTACACTATACGGTACTACAGTGTTAGGTCATTATGAAAGTATGTTGAGAACTGTCTGCAAAGTATCCCAGGCAATCCCTGCTGGCACAGTATAATCCCTGTTGTGGCAGACATGAAGCAGTTGGCCAGTTAGTACACAACATGACACCCAACACACAACCATAAATGTGAGATATTGTTGAAGTTCACACACAAAAAATGAATAAACCACTTTCTCCTGCAGAGGCAATAATTCCAATATGGGTCAGCCCAGTTCACGACACAAGAGTTAAACGAAGAGCTGCTCATCCAGGTTTATCAATAAACACCGATACGAGCCAGAGAGCTTATATTGTTGAAATAATTTCGATTGTTTAAACCAATCAGCCAATATTATGCTCAGAACAGGTCGACATAACCGTTTAACCGTATAGTTTATCAACCGGTAATAATAATATAAAATACTGTTCGACGTACCAATAAAATAGAATGTGCGCAGAGTAATATCAACCAGGCAATAGTTAACGATTCGCGGAAACAAAGTCCGGCAACACGAATATCTTAAAATTATCAACGATGCAAAACAGTGACATCAAACATATCAAAGGGGATAACAGGCGGTAACCATCGTAAATGATGAGTGAACATTGCATAAACCTCATGTGTGGACAGATTGAAAATGTGTGATTTATACCTAAAGCCCCGCGAATAGCACCGAGCCTGTTCAAGCATTAAGCGTTCAGTTTTCTGATCAAGCCAGATACTCTCTGAACCGAAAGCTTAGATCTTCACCTTCCTTCGATATCTGGTTAATCGTTCAAGCATGAAGACCGGTCTGTAATCGGGGATGATTAGTCGCTTGTTAGCATTGCCTTCTTTACCTTCAATTGTTACGCACAGTCATATAATCTTTCAAATTGTTTGCTCGTCAGAACTCCCTCCACGCAGCCATCGCACATCACTCTTAGTATCACGCAAGTACCAGCCGGGATTTTAAATTGGTTGATGTTCGCCTTCAACAGTCGTGGTCGTCATTTGGCGGCGACAGCTGATGCCAGCACGTTTCAGCGTAAACTGCCTCGCAACCCTTTGCGTTTATGTCCTTTTCCGTTTGTTGTATCACGCTAAATCAGTCGTTTAACACGTGGCTGGATTACCGCTATTCGGCAGGAGTGTAAACAAATTGCTTCCTTCGTCGGATATGAGTCCCGCCTGCCAGGATACGTACTCTGCCGTCAATGTGCCGGGATTTTAGCAAAGAATTAATAGTGTTAGCTTTAAGTACTGGTCAAACGATACCCGGTTCCTCAAAGCCAATAGGTCTGTCCGTTTCGAGTGGCCGAAAGGCGAATTGAAAGGCGGGTTTCAAATCTGAACGTTCCGAGAAGGTCTCAAAACGTGACATTCAATGATTAATCGTCACTGGTTTTGTAAAGCCAGTTAGTTCGCGTCGAGTTTGCAGCATAGAAAGGTTGCAGCAAGTCATCTCCCAGATGACAAATATCATCCAGGCACTGGCGCATGTAGCCTGCTTTAAAGATATTGATGTAACACATTACTTACGGGATGCCAGCACCGCTTCCCCTGAGCCGTTTCCGGAAGTTCGTTACAAATATGTCATTATTGGCTGACAAAATATTACTTCGGTTGTCATTCCCGAGAATCATCACACCGAGTGAGGGATAATTGCTGCCAGCATCAGTGATGCACCTTCAAGAAGTTCACACGAGTTAAAACCGGAAGAGTTGCTTATGATGTGATCATGGCTGGTTTTCTTCGGTTCAGAACACGTTCGCAGCGAAGTTCGTACCTTTGGTATCATCGGGTAACGTTTGTTCACTGTCAAAATTGTAATAGCCTTCGTTGATACCCGCATTAAATAGTCGGTAAAGCGAGCCTCATTTTTGCCAGAAGGCGCTGCGTCGTTAACGGTATGCCGGCAACACAGTTCGCTGTAACATGTGGGCGTACGCGCTTTCGGTCAAGCATGTTATAAACATCAATTTTGCGTCAGGTTTCATTACTCCACCTTTCTTCTGGATATATCCGGATACCAGTTTCCAGCGATAGCCATATAATCAATAGTAACCAGTTCATTTAATCTCCTTCCGTCATTCGGTTCATTACCAGCCCGCCAGCGATAATAAGCAGGCCCGCATCTCTCGTGTGTTCCAGTTCTTTGCTCTCGAAAAGCTCGCTCAACCTCGTAACTTACCAGGCTGGTTAAATCACGCAGCGGGGTTATCAATGGTGCCTTTTATAAAACATTGAAGCCGTCACGTCAACTATGACCAGCATAATTACATAGTGGCACCAGGCACGTAAAGTTTCATTCATCGTTTCACTGATACGTTTCACGGTCTCTTCAAGAATTACAGGTATGGACTGCATGCGGTTATTGTTCGTTATTTCCGCGGTGCGCTGGTTAATTCGTCGGCGTGAGAAGTCTCTCGGTCGTCGCTACCTTTGTTTCTTCGGGCCAGGACCACAGCCTCGATGACTTCTCCATAATACACCGTTCTTCATTCTGCTGCAGATTTATTGCATCAGGGATAAACCTTCGAAGTCGTTAAAGCTCATTTGTTATTTAAAACAATACTATCAAAGATCCCGTGTCATAATGAGCGCTGACTGATGGTGCAATCGGGCAGTTCGAAGTCACCGTGATGTAGTGTGGCTGATTAAATCTTCAGTTAGTTAGGCTCAGCTTTTCATCAGCATCATTACTCTGCATGATTGCTCGTTCTATCATTATTGTTTGTAATGTGTTGGAAAGATGTTTAACAGGTCAGAAATTTGTGGTAATGCGCCTAACTCCTTGGTCGACATTCCCCCGCAGGTAGTATGGGTAGACTACCCGCGGAATGTGGAAAGAAGCTAGACGATCCCAAGGCTATGCTTTTACCCCCACCTTGTTGTAAACATGGCTCAACACATTACAAAACAACTATGAGATATTTGATAGGCAGGGCTCAAGTCATGCAGGATGATTACAGTATGAAACAAGGCTAATAACCTAACTAGTGATTTAAATCTATTATAACTACACGGTGACTTCAGACAACGATTTTACAGCACAAGCATGATTATGACAGGATCTTTGGATGAAGTGGGACCATGGTTTTAAAATAACAAATAGGAAAATCAGAAAGTTGGAAAGAGACTTGCATGACTACAAGGGAAGGTTTGGCTTATCCCTGTCACAATAAATCTGCAGATAGGATGAGAAACAGTTAGTGTAGGGTAGTGACAAATTTGAGGGAGGGAAGTTTTTCATCAGGAATTACAATGAGGTCCCTCAGAAGTGAACGCTTAGCAGAGAAAGACAAAAAGGCAACGTGAACCAGGGATTTTTCCCTCACACTCGGGAGGACCGGGCTTGGGGATACAAACCCCAGAGAGCACCAATGGAGATGGAACAACAAACAATAACCACAATGTACCTGCATACACATTTCTTGACAGTGATCCACCTGTAGATCCAACTTGAGATCCCAGCTTCTGCACCAGAGTGACACTGAAGTGGTAGAGCACAATTAATTGTAAACTCTCTACATTGCACACCTACTCATATATAATTATACTGAGGTCATAGTTGACATGACAGCCTTCAATGTTTTATAAAAGGCTTTCATTTTGTGCCCACTAAAAAGTTGATTGCCAATTCTACTTGTGGAACCTGCTATTTACGAGAGGTTTGAACTTGGAAATACTTTTTTCAAGGCAAGAGTTGGAACACACAGATTGCATAGAGAAGTACCTTTAACCCCCTATGCATCCTTCTCCTTGTGGGCTTGAAGAATTCATTAGTGGAGCCGAGCTACGAGCAACAAGTTTCCAATACACCATTGATTACATACCAATATCAGCCCAGAGGAGCTAAACTATCAGGATGCTACTCAGAGAAAAAGATTAGAGAATAGCTCATAAGGGAGGTGGTACAGGCTTATGTATGATGCCACTCACGAAGAAAGCATGCACTACATGTTACATGACAACAGCCAATATTGCCTTAACCTTCTCGTGAACGTATAATAACACATAGCTCTAGCCAAGATAAAGTACTTTATGACTATTTAATGCAAGGTGTCATCAACTAAAGGCTGTACAATTTTTGGTAGTAGACAAAACCTAGAACACTGGCATTTTTGGCATGCTACCCAAGATTCATATAAGTACAGACCCCTGCTCTTTAGACCCATTGTTTCTGGGCTGGGAGCATTAAGTAGAACCAATTGCCAAATTTATTGATCACATCACTAAGCAATATCTTCCAGTTTTAATATTAATGTGGTGTAAGGATCCCTGGGAATTTCTTTAAAACTTCCTAAAGATAGATGCACAGCTTCATCCTTATTGGTCACTGTAGACATAAAGGAACTGTTCCCTCAGCATCCCTCACTCAACAGGCCTTGAGTGGTTCACTGATTTCAGTGAATGAAACTAACTTAAGTAATAATTTTGTCAACTTAATAACTGAAATGATGAGCATGGTGTTGCAGAACAACTATATTCTTATCGAGACTTTCACACCTAATTGACACCTGACATATTTTACTCATCTGGAGGACACGAACAACTTTACAGCCTTTCGCAATATATAAACTCAACTACCACTTCTTTGGCTTTTACACAATAAAAATTAGTGGCAGTGAAATGCATTACTTAGATGTCATGATTTTAGGGACCCTAATACCTCAGAACTACATTCAAAGATTTATAGAAACCCACCTTTCAAATTCTGCTAAGACATTTTACTAGTCAACACCCTCTATACCAAAAAGAAAGGTATAGTTAAGGGTCAGTTAATTAGAGCTTCTCAGATATGTAGTAGGTTAGAGGACTTCATTGAGGAAGCCAACAAGTTATGCTGTATAAGCCTATTGAGAGGGGTACCCACATGAAGTACCTTGCAAAACTCTTACTAATGAGATTCTTTGCCAAAAGAGAATCCACCTATCCAGCTTTATTAGGTAACTAGAGTACAATATCCCTTGTAAAAAGCAACGGACTCAGTAATCCATTGGAGAAGGGAGCACAATTTGTTTCATTAATTCTTCTGAGAAGTCTCAAGAGATAGAGTAAACATTGTATCCAAATATATTAATTTGTGCTGTGCCAACTACGATTTCAAGCGCATTATTACTAGCAAACCTGGATTTGTTAGAAAGAGGACAAAACTTAAAAGGGAATTTTGAGAGAAGACAGTTTACACCTTTTGAAACCGGCAACTCCATGGCACTTACAAATGTGGTGCATGTACACTGCTCACCCTCCTTATAAAATGACAGCCACATTTATTTAAAGGCAAGGCATATTAATTTAAAAATCAACTGGACAATTTTACTCTGTGGTAAATTAGGAGTGGTGTACATTGGCTGCTGCACTCACATGTGGAGGGTTCTAAAACTTGTTTGAATTTAGAAAAGATTGTAACGAAAGACATATGAAATTGAAAATAAAAAGAGAGCAATGCTTTCTTTAAGCATTCCATCGTATGTCCCGATTTTAAGTTGGTCTTCATACACTTGAACAGGTTAACCCAGACATCAGAGGGAGATCAAACTAAACTCGAGTCTGTAGAGTTAATCTGGCAGCTGAAACTTGATGCAGGGAAACCCCAGGCCTTAATGAAGCAAGCTTAGTATATAGGCTCAGTTGAAGCTCGCGAGGGCTAGTTATAAACTCTCACAATAATATTTTTCAACTCTCTGGTCACACATAGTTTATGTAATGTTTATCATCGCTTTACACATTAGTTTTTACCCTGCATAACCATTTAACTTTGGTCTGGTTTTGCCCACATTATTCACTGTTTTTAAATGTTGGTTTCATCTGCTTTTGGTGATGTATGTATTCATTGTTTACTGTTTGTGTAATGCTACTTGAAGGTCATTGTACAACTATTTTACTTAGTTCATTATTTACCTGCACATTTCTATTTTATTATTGAACATTCAAAGTGGTGTACATTATTTTAGTATTTATTTTAGTATATTATTAATTACAGTTGGTAAAACATATACAGTTTATGACAGCTGTAATGCATTTTAAAGTACTCTATCCACCTTTGCAAGGCAATCAGTTTAGCTGCTAACAGTTGGTTTAAAATAACAAGTGTGTTAATTACACCATGTGTGATTAATTACCAACAGTATATAATAGCTTCTCACAACCAGTATGTATTGTTTTGATTCTGGATAAAGCCCTGAATGTCCAGATGCAGTTACTTTGTCATCTCTTTGTTTAACTTCTCTGTATCGTAGGAATAAAAGAACTTTTTACATTTCACTCATTGAAGTTCACACACACCCAAATATGTAGTGGACTCAGGAGTGCAACATATGGAAAGCTCAAGACTGGGCAGACAACATGCCATGGAAAGGCTTTTGAAACTGGGCATGCTCACACACTTAGGCCATATTCCATTTCTAGTGCTGGCCACACATATCTGGTATTTGTACGGTCAGTCCAGGAGCCAACCACAACACAGCAATCAAAAGCCCAGTGCAATACAGTAAATGACTACAGAGACATAAGTGATATAGTGGATCACAATCATATGCAAACATCTTCCACAGATACACAAGCTGGTCATAGGAACAGGGAATGCCATGGCAATAAAGACCCGCAAACAGGCAGAACAGCACAACAAATATTGTGCATCCGACAACTGAACATAAGGGCGTAGGAGGCTCATCATTGAAGCTTTGAAAGGTTCTAGGGAATGTATTGCCAGCTCAGCCAGAGTGTGCTTGGTATCTGCATCCCCAGGATAGTAGGCTACTGTGCCATCAGTGCAGGTCACAGAAGGCAACATGAGGGTGAGCTGTGCCTCTGTCAAGCTATGGGCACCTGAGTCCAGGGAGTGAATGCTGCCACAGCTACAAGGTTGTGTGCTGTGAGAGGGTTGTTGAGGATCTCTGACAGTAGGTGTCCGTCAATAACAGACCGAGGGGAGCCCCATCTGCATCTCTCTGACGATTCCACTGTCAACACTTGTGGTTGTAATGAGTATGTGCGGAATGAAGTGCCATGCCGGAACTGTTCACAGATGTCCCTCCTGTGGGCTACAGCCTGCAATGCATTAGGGTCACTCTGTCTTCGTTGTAACGGCACATATATGGTTGGTGTACAGCTGACAGGTGTCTTGTTGTGGAGCAGTCATGGTATATATGGGGATAGCATGACCAATGCAAACTGTACACATGCTCATAGAATGCAATTGTTGGCGATTATGCTGAGTGGCCAGTGTAGTCCCAGCATGGGTCCTCTGAAGTCGCCCAATCTGCAGTCTGGCTACACAAGTGTAGAGTCTGCTTGTTAAATACAGTTTGTGTGCAGTGACAACCTTGGGCTCAGTGGGATGGATATGGATGTCCAGGAAAGGTGGTACGTCAGATATCAACAATGGTGGTCTACCTCTGGTGTGGAAGGCGAAAGCACCCACCGCTGTAGATGGCGGTGCAATATGTATTCCCCATGTTGCTGTGGTGTGGTTCTGCCAGCAATACGGGACCCACAAATTGTAGTGGCTGTAGGGTAAAGGTAGAGGCCTGAGTAGTTCCTGCTACACAATAATATGCTCGTACCTGAGCGAACAACTGGAATGGTGTATGTGAACACCTGCATATCCTGGCAATGTTCCCAGGGAAGCAAGGCAGGTCCTGGATGTGGGTGTGGTGTTCTGGACTGGTTGTGTTGTATGTTACAGGTCCTGTAGTCCCAAAGCATGGCATAGAACATAACCTGCCAGTGCAATGTGCATATCTGATCTCTAACGTAGGTGGCTGCAAAATGCATATATATGCTATACCCACCTGACAGGTAGTACCACATGTGTACATACCTCTGTAGAAATAAAGATGTCAGCACCCTATAAATACTACAGGTGCAGAACAGATGCGCAGTAATTCAGATAGTGCGCTTTGCTAATGAGCTCACCTCAAGTACACATAGTTAGGTAGGGTTCTAATCCTGCAAATGCTCAGTGTGTGTGTGTGTGGGTGGGTGAGTGGGTTTGTGTTTGTGAGAGGGAAATGTCCCTTTTGGCAACTGGGAAAAACACACTACAGGATGCACATTCCATTTCTAAACACTGGATGATGTCAGCACCCTATAAGTACAGCAGGAGAAGGGAAACTCCACATAATGTGAAGAGCGCACCGGGCCACGCGTCTGTCTCAAGTGTCATAGCATAGTTAGGTAGGGTTTGAACTCTGGCATGCTCAATGTGTGGAGGGGGTTAGTGTGTGTTCAAGACTGTTTGAAAGTAGCGCATCCCGGCTAACGGAGAATACACCCAGGATGCACATCTCTTGCTCACCGATGATGCCGCACCCCATAAGTACAGCAGGAGAAGGGGGGCTTCACCCAGTAATGCTTAATAGCACGCTCTGCCAATGCCCATCTCTGGCGTCATAACATCGTTAGTAGGGCTCTGAATCCTGTACATGCTCAGTGTGTGTTCAAGACTGTTTGAAAGAAGTATCCCTTTTACCAACTAAGGGAGAATACACTACAGGATGCAGACTCTTTTCTAAACACTGATGATGTCAGCACCCTCTAAGTACCGCAGGAGAAGAAAACTCACCCAGTAATGCGTAATAGCATTCGCTAATCGATGCATCCGGCCTCTCGAGGAATGTCATAACATAGTTAGGTAGTGGGTTTGAATCCTGCAAATGGCAAGTGTGTCTGTTTTGGATGAGGGGGTTGGAAAGCAGTGTGCAATTGTGCACTGTGAGGGAAATGGGTCCCTTTCTTTGGCAACTGGGGAGAACACACTACAGTGGATACACATTCCCTTTCTAAACACACATGATGTCAAAGCACCCCATGGGCACCTTTATAAGTTACAGTTAAGGGAGAAGGGAAACCACCTATAATGCGAAATGGCTGGCTCTGCTAATGCGTCCATCTCGAGGAGTGTCATAACATATTTAGGTAGGGATTTGAATCCTGTACATGCTCAGTGTGTGTGGAGGGGTTAGTGTGTTCAAGACCATATTTGAAAGAAGTATCCTTTGCCCAACTAGGGAGAATACACTACCGGATGCACATATCCCCTTTCTAAACACTCTATTGATGTCAGCAATCTATGCAAAGTACAGCATGAGAAGCATAGTCTCCTCAGTAATGCAAATAGAATAAGCACTCTGCTAATGCGTCTCTCCCGAGTGTAGAAGTAATGTAGTTAGGTAGAGTTTGAAACCTGTAAATATAGCGATCTCTGTGTGTTTTAGATGTGGGAGTTTGTGTAATGTGCATTTCTGTATGAAAAACATGTTAGTTTTGGGCAATCAGGAGATCACATTACCTGATGCACATAATACCCTTTTCAAAATACTGATGTCCAGCACTTATGAAGTACAGCAGCAGAGAAGAGGAACTATCTAGTAATCCGAATAGCGCGCTTTGCTAATCGCCTCTAATGCAGTTAATCACTGACTCTAGTTAGATAGGGGAATGAATCCTGCAAATGGCAAGTGTGTGTGGGGATAGTTGAGGGTGTGTGTAAATGCAAGTGTGAGAGAACAGATCCTTTTGGCAAAATACTCACAATACACCAGATGCTGCATATTCCCCCAGTAAACACAGGGGATGTCACCACACTATCAGCACAGCCAAACAGGGCTAGTTGGCATAGTAATGCCAATAGTGCGCTTCTGCTACTGTGTCTATTACCATTGTCCAGAGTACAGATAGGTATATTGGCTAACCTGGCACAACTGTCGAATGTTACGGTTGTGTCACACGAATATGACCTTGTATGTAATCTTTGTACATAATCCAATGCATGCCATTGCCTAAACCAACCAATGGTGACATTATCAATAGCGATGTATGGTGTGTGACACATACACTATTACAAATACCTGTGACCTGCAGTAGTTACTCTCATAATCTGACACATGCCTTGAAGGTGGATAAATGGTGCATTTGCAATTAATATACCAATATGACTGTGTCTTACTGTGCAGGGTCCCTTGCGTGGGTATGTCTCTATAGCAGTGTAAGTGTATATGGTAAAATACTCTACAGCAGGGGATACACATCTGGTTCAGCTTTGCTATAGTGTACATGTAGTTCGATGTACAGGTGCTACGTTCCCAATTCCGCTGTTTGTGGTAGTGGTAACATGTTATTCCACCGTAATCCAGTGACCACATGCTAACGAAGCCTTCAACTAGTGTGTTGTAGCTACAGTAATAACTCATGCACAATGTTTGGCTGGATGCAGTCCTTGCCATATAAAACTTACAGTTCTTGAGACTGTCATATTTCCAGTGTTGTTATGGAGGATAGGTGGCTCTTCCTGTGGCCATGGGAGGGTTGTGTGTGCCAGGCTATGAACCAGATGGCAGTCCGACACACTGTTAGCTGCACCATGATTAGGCCCTGATGCTTTGTGCTGTGCCAACAACCTGGAGGTGTGTGTATCTGTTTTAACATTGGGATACCACCCCCTGTCCATGTTATGTGTTACATGTGTAGGGGATGACGAAGGCATGGTATGGGGCATAACCTTGTCAGTGATGGGTAACACCTGTGAGCCATGGGAATCAGGAATCTGGTACTCGCACAGACATTGCAGTTCACCGTAGCTGAGGACAGTGTCTGGTGCATGCATCTTCCGGTGTACACTGCTGTTGTTGTGTGTATCAGCACTGTTAGTGTCCTAACTCTGTGTGGATACCCCACGGAGGTGGCTATGTAAAACCATGTCCTGCAAGCATAAGGCAGTATGTGTGTACCAAGGAGCTTTGCACATTATACATCGGGTCATGTGGGTGTCACGTGCAAGATGACGCTTGCACATCATTGGTGGCTTCCCCAGCATGTAAGCAACAACGCTGACAGCCAGCCCGGATACCCTATGAATGGACACAGTGGAGACTGGAGCATAATGTAGACATACACAACACCCTTCCCACATATAGTGGTAGCATACCTGAGGTGAGGGTATGTTGGCAACCACATCATCAGGCTTCATACTGGCCTGTGCCACATGCTGAGAGATCCATCTCTATGTTCCCTATCATGTAGTCCAGGGGAGGGTATAGTCTCAGGTCAGCCATACTGGCATGGCTCTCAATGAGGAGTGAGTCATATGTGTCCATGCCTCTGAATCAATTCCCCGGCCACTGTATGCATGTGGGTTCTGTGGTGGACCATAGTGCCCCTTGAGGCATATCCACTGTGACCTTCTACCAGATACAGCCTGTTGAGCGGGACCCCAGTGCAGCACCCAAGACAGGTAAATCTGACACCGTGCCCTGTAGCAGGTGTGTTGTGTAGCCCTACAGGCTGTGAAGGAGTGTGTGGCACAGGGGATGTGTAGCCAAGTGTGTGGTGCATGTGCTCTGGTTCCGCCGGAAGATATGCCTGTGTGTAGTGCCAGCTGCCAAGTGAGGTTATTGTGATGTGCTCAGGCAGTGGGGATGCTATTCTGAGTCCCCACGTATTATGCCCCAGTGTGTTCAGCATGCTGTCAGTGGATGCTCAATGTCTGACTTGTATTAGCGAGTCACTGTAATATATTTTATTTATTTATTTATTTATCCTACATTTGTTGACCGGGATAGTCCGACTGGATGCATGTCCATTTCCAGGGGAGGCCCGGGGAGAAAAACTACAAGGGTAAGCAGATACAGCATTACATAATACCAGCATTACATATTACAAACAGATTATTTACAGAGATTACACATAGAAGTAAGCAAGTTAAACATGTTCCACAGTGGTTAATGTTAGTCCTGGAGCATCAAGTCAGGATTAAATTTAAATGGCTAATAAGTAAACTGGTTAAATAGATTTTACACATCTCGAGTTAGCCAGGCTTGATATTACGTGACATAGCCACAGTTAAGTGGATGGAAATGTTGTTTTGAGTCTAGTAAGTTAAATTGACCTAAGGTGAAAAGTAAGGTAATATCAGCTGGAAGTGAGTTCCAGGATCTACTCTTACAGAGTTTGCAAAGAGTGAATCACCGGCTGTGTTATTAAAATTTGCTAGTCTGAATTAGTAGTTTGTTAGGAGGATCAAGCGGTCTAGGATTGTTATAGGGGGTGATAATATTTGAAGTGCAGGAGTATTGTCCTGGATTATAAGAAGAGGATTTTATAGGCCATAATCAGTTGGTTACTTTAATCTGTATTAGGCTGGGTATTGCACAAAGGCCAACCAAGCTGATTTTAGATTGATGCAATGATGTGTCCTAAAAGGCAGCCCAGTGGCAAACCTGGCAATGTGGTTCTGTAGCAAATTGAGTGTTTGTTAAGGACAGTCTTGTTCATATCTCGAGAGTAGAGGGATGCATACAGAAGGGTTGAAAGAAGGTGTGAGCTTGAAGCCATGGCACCTTTTAGCTGGAGGTGCTAGGAAGGCTTTTATTCACCATAAAGTGGACCCTCAGTTTTTTATTGATGGCTTTGATAATTTGGTTAACATGTAGGTCACATTTGAGATTATTGTCTCATGATGACACCTAATAGTTTAGTAGATGGAGTCAGGGAGATTATTGTGCCATCAGTTGTTGTTATGGTAAAGGTGAAAGCGGTAGACCTACGTGTTAAGTGAAATAACAGCAGTTTAGTTTATTTGGGATTTAGGATCAGATGATGATGTCTCAGAAAGCCAGTTTTTCTATTGTATTAGCTAGGTGGTCTGGGTAGCTGACCATAACTCTAATACTGGAGATGTGGCTGAGCAGGATCAGGAGTAGAGTCTTCAGCATATTGGATACAGCTGACTCTTTTTTTGGGATGACAGTATAAAGGTGCGTTAATGAAGATGGAGGGACAGCAAAAGGGCCCTAGTATAGAGCCTTGTGGTACTCTGAGGGTGTTAGGTAGAAGGTTAGAGAGTTTGTTCTGCCAGAATGCCAGCCTGCTGTCGACCATGCAGGTAGGATTGAAACCATTTGAAGGCTCCAGTGTATCTAGACAGAATGTTTGCAGGGTGTGTATTATTAAAGTTGGTGATCAACCCATATCATAGCGCCCTTGAAAAGATCCAAAAAGAGGGCTGAGGATCATATAATTAGTGTTGCAAAGTATGTATTTCTACATAGGTGTTAGTAAAAGGCTAGGAGGCCTGAAGTAGTGCTGTGATGAGGACAGAAGCCATGCTGAGAGTGTCTGCCATAAAGAGGCTGATTTTGGATTAGGGTGGTGCATGTGAATTGTCTATGAATAAAGTTTCCATAATCTTGCAAGTGGACAGAGTATAGCTATTGGCCTATAATTGGAGAATTCAGTAGAGCTGCCTCCTTTGTGAAGTGGGATTACATAGGATATTTTCCAGATGGTGGGAAATATAGATTCTACCATGGTTGGATTTGATTACTTTTTTGTGATGGGGTAAGCAATAGCATCATCTGATTTTGATAGGTACCTCGGCAGGTGGAGTTGATCAGCAGAAAGTGTAGTGGGTTTCACTGTTTCAATCAAAGCTGCAACGGAGAAGTGAAGTGAGGCTTAACTGGTTGGCAGCTGAACATGAAGTAGGTTTCTAGGGGTGCTACTTTCAGGACCAGGGAAGCTAGGAGGTAGATGGCTAGCTAGGGCTTGAAATGTCTCAGTAAAGAATTGGTCAAAACTATCAGAAACATCTTCAGGGGTTTTATCAATAGTAGCAGCAGGGATTGGGGTTGAAGTTTGTCCAAGATGTAGTATATATGACATGCCACCTAACAGGGTATGGCATTACTGGGTTCAGAGAGCCCAGTCTCCAGATTGGCTCTGTGGTGGCATCCTACAAATGTGTTGTACATTCCTGGCCAAGGTTGATGGCTGACTGCATACATGTGGCAGCTGTGACATTGCCACATGACTCACATAAACCACAACTGGACCATAGAGGTGATTCACAAGTTACCTTTGCACATGCTACCCTAGTAGTGTGATTGCCATGGTGAGTACCAACACATAGGGCCAATGGGGAACAACATACTGAAGGTGTGTATGTGTGGGTGTACCGCTACTGTTTCATATATATATATATACATACACACACACAGGCTCACACACACATATATATATATATATATACACACATATATGCAAAAAAGGCGCTGCCGCGCGGGCAGCGCGCGCAGCGCAGGCGCGCGTGCCGCGCGCGCATACATACAGCGCCATACATGCCACAAGCGCGCAGCAGCGCGGGCGCCGCTGCCCGCGCGCGCCGCCGCCGCTGCCGCGCGCTACGGCGCCACTGGCATATGACTGCACACATGGGTAAATGCCAGGTAAGACATGTGCAATGTGTCACAGGCAATGTACATGTGTACAGGACAGACAGTGATGTTCTGTCATGTGTAAAGTTGACATCGCATTAATAATCGCACGCTATGCAGATGTCACTAGGAGTCTACAGAAGCACTGTAACTCTGCATTGTAGGTGTAAGCAGTGTTCCAGGGAACCCCAAGCGAACATGCATGCAAACAAAGCTACAGTAAACAGGGCTGGAAGTAGTGCATTGTACAACAAAAAAGGGGTAACAATAACAGTAAGTAACAATGCAAATATGTAGGCACTATCAACATGTACCCAGGAATACGCAGTGCAGATGCCCATGGTAGAACTGATATTAGGTCATAGTTATTTGTGATTTGGATTACATTGGTACTGCACACATATCTACATGCGCGAACATCCACATTGCATAGTCGTTGTGGGCAACTTGACACCATTACTGTACATGTCCACCATTGCATATCACTACTTGTGTTAGCTTTCCCCCTGTGCTACCCATGTATGCGGCTATCTGTTGACAACCTTACCACCGGCATGCAATTATGTGCAGCTGTTACACTTTGGTATGTACTATGGGTGCAGATAACAATTCAGGACATTCATACAGTTACTGCAGCAGGCATGCTGGGATATACACACAGTCATAGCAGCACACTGTACTGTTACCAGCATGATACTACTAATACACTTCTATGTAGTCACCCTGTGCATCAGCAACGTGTTTACCTGTTCCTGCAATGATGCTGGAGATTGCAGGAGGTGGCACAGTGTCATCATATGCACAGGGTGTGGATTAGGTACGCCTGAGTCAGCCACTGATACCACCAATTGACATGTGTATGTATGTATGTGTGTGTTGGTGAGGGGCAGCAGTACAGGGTGGGGTAGTGTTGGTGCAGGTGTGCTTGTATGTGGTCACCCTAGGTGTTAACATTTCGCATGCGTGTATGCAGCACACAGTTCCACCTCATGGCTGCCATATACAGGGGTTTGTGGACAGCCACAGACTGCACCTGACAGGTCATACAGATCAGTGTCTGTGGGCATGGACACGGTACCTGTGCCTGGCAGAGGTGCTACAGACCATATACAGTACTAAGCCAGACTGGGTACTGTCATCAGAAGCGGGAGTGTGTTGACTGGACACAGGTCCCTGTTGGGACTGTCCAGAGCCACGTGCACGTGGTCTCCTGGGGCGTTCTGATGACAGCACAGACCCAGCATTGCTGGAGCTGCTGGCACTATGGGGGCGTGCACAAGCCTGTTGTCAACCACGCTGACTGCCAGCTGCTGCTGTTGCTGGCATACGGCCACGTTGACACCGCAAACACCCACCATTGCCCTGGCTCATAGACATCTGGTTGTGGAACTGCTGTAATATGTCCCCACAACATCTGTCTATGACATCGGTGAAATTACCGGATAGCATCCCAATGTCACGATACTGTCTGTCATGGCTAAAGCGACATGCTCTCGGCTCCCTCAGACCCTGTCTGGTGTACCTTTCCATATGCTACTGTGCCTGCATGACAATCCGAAACATAGCTGAGGTTGACAGACCTCTTTGGGCATGTCGTCCAGAGGCAGTACGCCCACGGATGCTCCCACGAGAACCCATGGGCAACTGTCTGTGTGGTACCATCGGAGGACCCTGCCCATGGCTGCTGTGAGGGGATGCATGTGCCACAGGTACCACATTACCCTGGTCTATGCCCACTGTATCCTGTCCATCACCTAGGGACAATGGTGACAAAGGATGTACTGGCAGGATGACTGTGCGCAATGATGGGGTTGACAGCTGTGTACTGTTAATTGGCTGACCAATGGCAGACCCTGACACACCTTCCTGTACCATTACACAAATATCATCATTACCAGTACCCGTGGCACAAGATTCAGGTTCCCTGCTGCAGGTCACCAGAGCAGCACCAGAACCTGTGGGAGGAAGACAGGAAACACAGTTTACAGTCTCCAGACATTGTTACCAGTGATGCACTTCTACACACATGCACACATGCACACATGGACACATGCACACATGCATACATGGACACAGGCACACATGCACACATGGACACAGGCACACATGCAGGCATGCACACATGGACACATGCATACAGGCACACATGCACACATGCACACAGGCACACATGCACACATGCACACGTGGACACATGCACACATGGACACATGCACACATGCACACGTGGTCACATGCACACATGGACACATGCACACGCGGCACACAGGCACATGCACACATGCACACATGCACACATGTACACGTGGACACAGACACGCATGCACACATGCACACGTGGACACAGGCACACCTGCACACATGCACACATGGGCACAGGCACACTTGCACACATGCACACATGCACACATGCACACCCCGCAGTATACACACAGAGCACTACTGAGTTACACTACTGTTACTAGCATTATCAGGACTATTATAGGTCATGTTAAACACACTCACCAGCATGGATGGCCTGCCTTTGCTGTAACGGAGGACCTGCAGAAATGATGAGATTAATGTCAGTGGGCACAACTGTGCCATTGATATTGCATATGATACAGCGTGCCAGAACAGTCAAGTGTACATATGGCATATTACCTGCACGCCCATGTCGTGCTGCTGTGTGGAAAAAGCCTCCATCATAATGCAGGTGTACTGCTGTTGCTGTTCTGGGGCTGGAGCCACAACACTTAGAAGTAGCCCCTCCAGTCTGGTGAGGGGGGATGTGTGGCCACCCCACCTCCTGTGGCAACCTGTTTCCTGTGGATATCTGATGCACGCTGACGGACACTTCAGATTAAATCACTGCAGTGATGTCGTACCTGCTCATATGTCCTGTTATGCGTGGCAATATCATTTACCCTACGGACAAGGTCTTGCCACAGTGCAGCCCTCTCCTGCTGATTCTGACTGGTGCGGGAAAACAGGATGTCATACTCCCGCACCAGGCTCTGGTGGATCTCCTCGTCTTCCGCTACAGAGTAGGTGGGATTACACTGATGCGTCATCTCTCTGGAAGAGAACACAAACAGGATATCAGCAGACTATGTCAGCAATATATGGCACACATACTATACATGATACTCATGTGTAGTGATATACTACTACTCCCGTATGTTGCATGTGTGTGTGTCGAGGTGGATACACAGGTACATGGCCAGATATCAGTGCTCAGCCAACACCTGTGCAACAATACCTGCCACATTCCACACAACATAATAGCATGTCCCATCGGTCAACACACACTGACAGGTCCAATGCACAACCTCACTCTGGGGGTTCATCCCAAGGTACTGTATGTGGGACGCCATCCACTACTGTGATGTGGACAGAAGTTATTCGGCCAGGATATACATATCCCACCACCACCACCAGCACAGTAGATTACTTTGATATGTATGTGATTAGACAGTTATTCACTTGCTGGGACTGAGATGGTATCCATGCAGCACACTGGGCCAGTGGAAGCCACAACCCACACTGCTGACCCCTTTGCAAATGCTTACCATGGACATGCCACAGATTGTATGGAACTTGCACACACATTTCTAACCCAGACCCTATGCACAAAAGTTATGCATCCTGTCCAGTGGACCCCAGACAGAGGCAGATTGTATAACAACAGCAGGAGGCTACTGCAGGACAGAGCACATTCACATTAAAGGAAGGCATCTGTGGTCAGCACTGGTGCTACACTACGGTCCATCATACCAACGGCCACAGCCTACTTTGGGAGGGAAATGGCCACAAACACTATGGATGACCACAAGGCCTTCTTCAGTTATGTTACACATATGGACCACATGCCTCAGATATGCTCTGTGTTAATAAACACCTACTTAACATTCACCAAACACACGGATATTGGCAACAGTCTTGCAGACAGGTTCGGTGCACGTATCCCCCCTCCTTCTCCCCCACCAGTTGAAATATTTATCACAGCTGTATGTAACCTCCCTATCATCTCACATGTCCAGGTGAGGGCCGCCTTCAGCAGAGCAGAACACACAGCATCACTGTGACCTCATGGTATCCCTGGTGTGTGCTACCTGCACTCCGAGAGGACATACAACCGCATATAACACTGATAATTTATCTTGGCCGTACTACAGGATATGTACCTGGACAGTGGCATCCAGCGACAGTGGTCCCACACCAGTAAGGAGGCACCTCGACTGACCCTGGGAACTACCACATCATATGCATAACCGTCCTGGTCTGCTAAGCTATGGAATTATGCAGTATGGGATGCATATGCAGTGATATAGGGTACCTGCAGACACTTGTTCCCAGCCAGTATGCCTTTGTGATGGGTTGATCCTGCCTTTTGAACCTGGCTGACCTTTCAAAGCAGTCACTACAGCCATTGCTGGGGGCAACGCACAGACAACTGCTGCCAGGATCATGGCCTAAGACTGATTGACATGTAATGTATGGTCATCCCCTTTTGGTGGAACTACGTACACACAACATATCACATGGACATACCTATAGATACAGACCTATGACACATCTGGAGGGTTCACAGTATGCACACTATTAACCTGCTACTTTGCATTACATGTGTTTGTCGCAGCTGGTTGCGTTACCTCTGCATCTGCTTGCTGCTGCTACTGTCACTGCTGACAGCTTAGGGTCACAGAGTCACAGTGTATAATTTTTTTTTTTTTTTTGTTTTCTCCCTCTGTCTGCTTCCAGACAGTGCAATGAATGTATTGCATGTGCGGAGTGTTAGTACTGGATGCTTTTGTAGGTATCTGCATAGGTCCATGTGATGGTCTCTGCACCAATTGTAAGCCAGCATTTGCTAATTGCATACAGCCAGTTGTGTACTGATTGCAGTTCTCACTGTGATTTCAGGTCAGTGCTATAAAAGGGTATGTGGGATAGGCATTGCCCTTTCAGATTGTGGCATGGGACCATGCTGGTATGCTGTGGACAGTGTTCTGTGAGTGTAAAGGTTAGTATCTCTCTCATGATTCAGGCTGTGTTGTAGATTCACATTTCTCCATTCCTCTCTCATGTTCCCTGTAGTAAGTGTGCATGCACAATGACTCCTACAACTATATATATATATATATATATATATATATATATATATATATATATTTATATATATATATATATATATATATATATATATATATATATATATATATGTACATATACATACCTTTATATATGTACTTTAACTGACATTATTACCTACAAGCTACCAACTAGCATGGCTGTTTGTGTTTACACAATACCATTGTGGGAATCCAGTAGTTTTGACAGTAATTCTACATGACATGCTTTGGGTACTACACATCCTATATTCCCTTTACATTCATCCCTACTATTACATGTTATATTTATTTTAGCACAATGTTCTTGTATAAGAGTCATGGCTTAGTGGTAGGTCATACAGACTAGTGTTTCCAAGGTCCTGGGTTCGGGACTGACAGTGGGATTTTATTTTGCTTTTGAACTGAGTACAGGACCTGTCAATCAAAGTGACTAAGGCACTTTAAAGCAGTTGTAACCGGGTTAGCTGGTTTCTTGTGGAGCTCACGCATGGGCACTGGCATTTAGCTCCACGCACATGCAAAACCCACTATAACCGCTTAACAGTGCTTACTCTACACACCAGTGCTATTTTCTTTGAAAGAAATGAAAATGGGGAGACAGGAAAGTTGGTGAAAAAGGGGTCACAAAGAGGGTAAGACAGTAGGGAAACAAGCTTGAGATTTGCAGGAGGGATGTAGGTAAGGCCCATAGCTGCCCATTTCTTCATCAGCAACAGCTGTGCATATGTATGTAATTTGGTGTGACATTTGAAACCTTCCACCCCTGAGAGAGGTGTCAGGACAACAATAATACTTGCTGTACAGCCAATTGTAATTGATAGATTCCATGTCCAGCAGACATGTGTGTGGAATGGGCAGCTATGTATGGGGCATAATTTTTTTGTGGGTACAGAGTGCCCTTTGTTTTTTTTTTTCAGGTGAGAGTGGTATGTCAGGTGAAGGAAGTCGGTACAGCTGGGGAGGTAGGTTGGGTAGGTAAACAGACAAGACAAACAAGTCACATACAGGGGAGGTGTATGACACATGTGGGGGGGGTGACACAATTGACGGGGACGGAGGTTTGGATATCCAGAGCCCATGAGCCCACAGATGGCAACAGTGGAACTGATATCCCCACCCATAGGCAGTTGCCACTGTTCCTTCACTGCCCAGGATGGGGTTGTGCTGGGGGCTGTGTAGGCCGGGCAACAGGCATGCCCGATAGTTGTGCCACCTGTGCCTCAAGCTGGCATAGGGTCTCGAGTACAGAGTCCTGAATCTCCCTACGCACCACAGTCCGGACGCTATGGAGGGTGAGTGGTGGTTTTCCTCTGGCCACACTTGCAGAGGGGGGTGAGCCCCATCCCCTGCAGCGCTTCCACCTGCAGGTGGCACAGGGTCACTGGAGGAGGGTCCGGACTCTGCACTAGTGCCAGGTGCACTCGCCAGCTGAGGTGGGAGAGGTGGGTCCACTGGAACCCGCCTTCCCTGTTGTCCTATGTTTTGCATTATGTCATGACAGTTTGGGTTAGTGACATATAATACCATTCACAATTAGTTGTAACAGCATGCATTAGTATTCCCATTAACCAAACACCCAGATATTCACACCATTGAACAGCTGCATAACACATGCATAATTTGAACAGCAATACACAGTCCAACAACATGTAGGGTTAATTGATGGCAACAGGCCATCAGGTTTGGATGTATGAACAGGGCAGATGCATCAACGGACATGCAAATATATATGACCCAACAGGACAAACGTCCAGGGGTGTTAATTGTGATTGCACATACCATTTTCACGTGGAATGGGTTATATATGTGGTTATAGATGGGGTGAAGAAAATAATATTAACACCTTCAAATACCAATACATATGCTGTACATTTAATAGCTACAGATATATACACACTACTGTTCTAACTACAGTTTCCTATATGATAACTATTTCAACTTGGTGATAGGACTGTTACTGCAACATCAATATACATTTTATTGTTCTTCATACACATTCATATCTAGCTTTGTTCAGCTACATCATCCTGCTACATTTGCTTTATATAGCTGTAGACAAGTGTGGATGTTTGGTATATCAGACAATCATCCTATCTGCATATTGCAGACTGAGAGCAACATATCCAGATTTTGGGATACACATTCCAGATGCAGCAACACTTTGAACAGATTTCGCTGTTTGGTTTTGATTCTCACATGCATTTCATTCTGTCTTGACTGCAGTATACTTTATTCAGGGTTATTACTACTGTATTGCTGGATTCATGACACTTTCTCACACTCTCTCACTTGCTTACATTTTACTATTCAGATGGTACTTACTTCTAGGCTTTATTGACATGTTTTACCTGTAGTTATTACAATCCTTTCCAGCAGTCTCACTTCTGTCATGTTTCAGTATTTCAACAGGGATATATTTCACATGTGATTTCATCATCTTCTGCAGCTATACTTTTCAGCCTGCTGCAGGTAGTGTACTATTTTCTTACAGGTGGGGCATTTTTATTTCAGAATTTATGTCAGACATTTTCATTTTTCGGTTTAACTTACAGGCTGAAATACACTTTTGTTATCAAGCAATACTTGCAGACACTTTCACACTGTTACCTGCAAATTTTATTCCTTAGTGACTACACTGCACTCTTTTGCTGACTGTCATACTTTTATATTTCTTTACAGTTACTGGTAGTGGATTACTGACCTGCCTGGTGGCGCAACCGCACCAGCCTATCGCCATAGGCTTTGCGGTTCGCAGAACGGACACCTGCAGCTGTAATATAAATGAAGTAATGCAGAAGGTGACACCACTGGAAGCTAACTACCTCTGTTGTAGAAACCAAGAAACAGCCTTTCTGTGTGGAAAATCTTTATTCTAAGGTTAGCGCTTTCACGTAGTAGACACTATGCTTCTTCAGACATAAAACACACAAAACAGCATCACATTTAAATACTAGTATTGGTGCCAAAAGTAAAGCAATCTATCTATTATTCAATCAGAAACATTATTCAAGTCTTAAAGGCATCTAGTGACAAATAATGGCAAATACTGCATATAAATATGTCTTTAACAGACATCTAAAACACATAAAACAAAGCTTATGATGAAGCGACTCTATATCATAACCAGGATTAAATGAATGGGAGTTTGAGTTTCTTGTTAGAACTCTAATAAAGTTAAACACAATTGGGTGCAGTGAACAATACACATTAAACACATATTTCCTTTTCCTTAAATATAAAATGATGACATGTAATAAAACAACTCTGTAATATAGTCAAGATTGATTAAACAAATATTTAAATTTGTTGTTAGAACTCTAACTAAAGTTAGGTATAATAAAAAGTGAAAAACACTCTGCGTTAAATACATGTTTACTCTTCTCTCTGTCATGCATAGTTCCGCTAAAGTTGACAACCCAAACTGGTAACTCTAAAAACTCTGAAGTACAATTTAAGCAGTCATGAAGCATTTAAATGCTTCTGTGTTAAAGATCTCCCAACTACAATCTCCCTGGTTCAAGTGGCAACAATCAGTTTTGCAAGTGTTTTGCATAGGATAAACCTGATCGCAACAACATTGTTGAACAGATATGAGTAAATAGTTTTTCTATGGTTTACCTGGGATGAATAAAATATATGTTTAAAATTATTACTGAGATACATTTAAAATTGACGTTTCAGCATAATAGCACTATGATTATGTGAAGCTGCATTTTAGAATTGTCAGAGCCTTTAGAGCCTGTGTTGTTTACCTTAGCGCTATTGTGCATGACATAGAAGATTATGAAACATTGTTGCATGGAGAATGTTTTTCGTTTTCCTTTGTTTTGTTTTACTTCAAATGCATTTTAATAACATTTTAAACTTTACTCGTGTTGGCACTGGTAAAGTGTTTGTGTTTGTTAACTTGATTGCACAAAGTGCAGTGGCCACAAGGGAAGGTTCCTAATAATTCATCCCCTGACAAGGTTAACTGTTTATATTTGGCCCCTCTGCATTCCTTGTGATTATAGTGGGAAAATAAGGATCCCAGTGCCAACACGAGTAAAGTTTATGATCTTAGGATCTTTGGTAATTGCTCTAGCAGTTGAGTGATATATCGAGCCACATGCCAGTGCTCCGCTTTTTATGTTGGAAAAACTTC